>NW_026992755.1:0-33593 GCF_028769735.1 Zonotrichia leucophrys gambelii
AACCAATGGCCTTTGACAGAAAAAAAGTTGAACATTCTTAATAAACTGGTAGAAGAACAATTACAGAAAGGCCACATCGCTTCAAGAACAGTCCCTGGAATTCTCCAGTTTTTGTCATCCACAAGAAGACATCTAATTCCTGGAGGTTGCTACATGACCTGACGAAAATCAATGAAGTGATTGAAGACATGGGTTCTCTTCAACCTGGACTTCCTTCTTTGCCCATGATCCCGAAGCATTGGCCTCTCGTTATAATTGATTTAAAAGACTGTTTCTTCCATATTCCACTTCACCCTGATGACGCTCCAAGATTTGCCTTTTCAGTTCCCGTCATCAACCGAAGTGAACCCGTTCGAAGATACCATTGGAAATCGCTCCCACAAGGAATGAAAAATTCGCCTGTAATTTGTCAACATTTCGTTGCCCAAGCCTTGCATCCTGCCCGGCAGAAGTTTCCAAGATCCATGATTCTACACTACATGGATGATCTTCTCATCACAGCCTCTACACAGGAAGAGATGGAAGAAACTCGAGACTGTGTTGTTGCTGAAATTCAAAAAGCTGGGCTTGAAATCTCTACAACAAAAATTCAAGAAGTTTCACCTTGGAAGTACCTGGGATGGAAGATGACTGAGACGACAATAACACCACAAAAAATTCAGATCCGAACCAGAGTCAACAACCTACAAGAGTTACAACAACTTCTAGGAGAAATAAACTGGGTCAGACCGATGTTGGGAATCACCAATGATGAACTGAGTCCACTCTTCAATTTGCTGAGAGGAAGTAACAACCTTACTTCACCAAGAACTTTAACCCCTGAAGCTTGTGCTGCTCTCGACAAGATCACAGAAGCTCTTCAAGAAAGACAAGCTCATCACTGCATTCCTGTAAACCTTTTTTTTCTTGCAATTTTAGGAGAGAAGATGCAGCTTTGTGGTCTCATTTTCCAGTGGGACGCCACAGAGCAAGATCCTTTGTTAATAATGGAATGGGTTTTTCCTCCCTACAGGTTTCCAAAGACCATTTTCACAGTTCTAGAAATGATTGCATACATTATAATCAAAGCTAGAACCAGATTGTTAACTTTAGCAGGTCAGGAATTTTCAGTTATTTATTTGCCATTGAAAAAGGATTACTTCAATTGGGCAATGCAAAATTCTGATGATCTACAATATGCATTTTTGGGTTTCCCAGGTGTTTGTTCCATACACTATCCAGCTCACAAGCTACTGCAAGCAAAATTGAGTTTCAGAGAAAAAACTAAATTAAGTGAAGAACCTTTAAATGCTGTGACTCTCTTCACTGATGGCTCTGGCAAAAGCCACAAGTCTGTTGTAACTTGGTTTAATCAAAAAACTAATGTTTGGGAATCTGATATACAAACAGTAGAGGGATCCCCTCAAATCGTTGAGCTTGCCGCAGTAGTTCGAGCATTTCAGCTTTTTCCTCAGCCTTTTAATTTGGTCACAGATTCTGCTTATGTTGCTAATGTAGTTAGAAGAATAGAAGGTTCAATTTTAAAGGATGTTAGCAATGAAACTTTACATCGTTGGCTTTCATGTCTTTTTACAACTTTGCAATATAGAACTAACCCATATTTTGTTTCTCATATTAGGGCGCATTCTTCACTTCCTGGATTTTTAGTGGAAGGAAACGCAAGAGCGGACAAGCTGACAATGGTCATGTCTAACACATTGCCAAACATTTTTGAACAAGCAAAATTGAGTCATGCCTTTTTCCACCAAAATGCCCAAGCACTTATGAGAATGTTCCAAATTACTAAAAGTCAAGCTAAAGCTATCATTCATACTTGCCCTGACTGTCAATTGGTACAACCTCCTGTTTCTACAGGAGCAATCAACCCCCGAGGCTTACAAAGCCTACAGTTGTGGCAAACAGATGCTACTAAATATCCTTCTTTTGGTAAATTTAAAAATATTCATGTTTCCGTAGATACATTCTCTGGTGCAGTTTTTGCTTCCCTTCACACAGGTGAAACCGGCAATCATGCCTGTCATCATTTCCTGCAAGCTTTTGCTTCATTGAGTGTACCCCAAGAAGTAAAAACTGACAACGGTCCCGCATACATATCTCAAAAATTGGCCACATTTTTAAATGAATGGGGTGTTCGGCACATTTTTGGTATTCCCCACTCTCCCACAAGCCAAGCAATCATTGAAAGAACACATCAAACCCTAAAACGCATACTAGATCAACAGAGAGGGGGAAAGGAGGTCACCCCACAGATGAGACTGAACAAGGCTCTGTATGTTTTTAATTTTCTAAACAGTTCAAGTACGGAGCCAGATCCACCAATTTTTAGACACTTTTCAAATAATAAACAGGCAAAATTAAAAGAACATCCTCCTGTTCTAATTAGAAACCCTGACTCTGGACAGATGGAAGGTCCGTTTCAATTAGTAACGTGGGGCAAAGGGTATGCTTCTGTCTCCACAGGTGCTGGAATCAAGTGGGTTCCTGCCAAAAACGTCAAACCATATCGTACTTCAGAACCTGCAGTCGAGCACAGAACCGAGGAAGCAAGCACGCAGACGTGAACTGAATCGAAAGATCCCGGGTCTCGCCTGACGCCTCTTGTGCCTGATGTTCTTTGTACATCGGTGGAACCCATGAACTCTGAATTTGTGTCAATGTTGTTTATGAGTATACTAATTGAATGCTGAATGTTTGTTTAACAGTCTTAATTTTTGGCGAAGGTTTAAGTTAGAGATTTTGTGTAGAAAAAATTCTGCCAAGACTTAGTTCATGAAAGAGATGGAGCAAGTTCAAATAGTATATTTGTTTTGCTTGATTTTAATTGTTTTTTGTCGTGCAGATTTGCCTGTGGATCAACCGAAAACGAATGTTTGGGTGACCTTAGCCAAGGCTGCCGGATCAGATACTATATATCTGTCAAATTCAGAACCAGAAAAGCCTTTTTCAACCTGTTTGGTTGGTGTGCCAGTGAAAGAGTTGCCTTTGGTCAAAAAACAATCCAGTGGTAGGCCAGGTGGAATTGACAATGGAAACAATCCTTCTTTCAATTGGAACATTTGGTCCAAAAAACTTCTCAGGGCAACATCTGAACCTCAAGAATTGGAAATCCTTGGTTCTTTGACCATGGATTTTTGTTTTACTTTTATGACTCGTGCCTGGCGAAAAGGTGATCCCCCAAAGTTTAGTGTTACTCCTCATTATTTTGCATATAAAAATTTGAGTTTTTGGTGTAATGTTTCAAATAGTTGGGATGTGTTTCCGGAGACGGATCAATATCCACGGCAATTGCCGAAAGGGTATTGGTTCATTTGCGGAGACAGGGCTTGGCAAGGTATTCCAGCTCACCTTGAAGGTGGTCCTTGTCGCATTGGTATGCTCACCATAATTGCCCCACTGCCAAAGCAGTGATGAAAAAGAAACAAAGGAGAACGAGAGCTGTTCCTCATTATGATGAGAACTGTCAGAGTGATTTTATGCCTTGGAATGCCGCCAGAAGGGTTTCAGCAGGTATATTTTTACCCCAATTGGCCTCAGCAGTGGCATTGAGACAATTAGATAGAGTTGGATGTTGGCTGAGCAAACAAGCTAATGCCACATCCTCTGCAATCAGTGATATGCTGACCGATGTTGATAGTATTAGACATGCTACTCTTCAAAACAGAGCAGCCATTGATTTTCTTTTACTGGCACAAGGGCATGGTTGTGAGGAATTCGAAGGATTGTGTTGTATGAATTTGTCTGACCATTCTGAATCCATTCACAAAAGCATTCAAAAATTGAAGGATCTCACAGCCCAAATTAAAGAAGATGGAAGTTCCTGGTTGGATGATTTGTTTCAAAAATGGAGTTTCGCACCTTGGCTAAGGCAACTTTGCAAGATAGGTCTTTATGTACTAGGTGTTCTAATACTGATATGTATAGTGGTACCTTGTGTACTTTGTTGTGTTCGGCGAATGATGAACAGAACAGTCCGTGAAGTTTTCGTCATACAAGCAGGAGATTTAGGAAGTAGAAGCACAGAGAGTGTTCGGAATCTCATGAAAGCAGTAGATGAAGGTATAGACATGAACTAAGGTTTTGAATTAAGGCCTTGGAATCGACCAGAGTTTTTTGAACAATGACTTGTAACTGTTACCAAACATGATTCATATCTCTTTCAAGGATGGGGTCATCACAGCATTAAGTTGCTGTGCCGTAATGTAGCAGTGCTTTAGTGCAGATAGGTCTCCAAGAGATGATAAGCAGAAATTTTACAGTAGAGCTATGAAATACAAGTAGCAAGCGACAAGAAAATGAAAGATTCTGGGTCAAACAGAGAGGGGGAAATGTGGGAATCCATAAAGTTAGAGGGTTTTTAGGAAATGGTTAAAAAAGAGTATTTAGGCCTCAGGATGTGGCCCGAAGTTCTGTTACAGCAGAAAAGTTTCCCAAGCAGTAGACGTGACAAATAACGATAGGACTCTGTAGATTTGGCTTTAGGATGGCAACAAGTTTATTTAATGTATATCTTTAGAAGGTTACTGTGAATAGAGCTCTGTTCTTTGTCTTTTATGAACCAGTCTTTGTTTTAACTACTCTTACGTATGTTTTATAAGATTGGATGGAAAGCTTGTCAATATGTCTTGTTTTGGTGTGATTGGTTGAAATCTAAACTGAGATGGTTTTATGTCATTCCGTTTTACCCCACCTTCGGGGACATTTTCCTTTAGGCCAGCATGCTGTTAACATCTAACAATGTTCTGAGGCTGATGTACTAATAAACAAAAAAGGCTGGTCTGAATTTGTCCAGTGTGGTCCATATTTGGACTTTTGCCGCGGCAAGTGGGTTCCTCTCTTAAGACGTGGGTTCCTGAAACCATTGGATCTATAGCTACCCTGGTGCCCCGACAGCTGCCGAGCCCAGATTTTGCCTGGGCTGAGTTTGGCTGTGGTCAAGCTCCATCCTCCTGCAGGGCTCGGGGCCTGTTCCCAGCCATGGTCAGCCCTGGCTGCCTCTCTGCTGGCCCAGAGGCCAGCAGAGCCCGGGGCAGGGCTGTCTGTGCAGCCCCACAGGTGCCAGGGGCTCTGCAGGAGCTGGCAGAGGCTGCCCAGCAGGGAGGCCAGGGGGCACAGAGCCCCAAGGCTGCTGTGGGCACCACGGCACAGGGGCCGTTCCCAGCCGCAATGCTCCTGGCCCGGGCTGGGCCTGCACAGGGGCTGGGCCACCATGGCTGGGCCAGCACAGGGCCACAAAGGGGTCACGCAGCCGCTGCCGGGGCTGACAGCAAGGCCAGGCACACACAAGCAATTGCTGAGCATGGCCTGTGCTGGCCAGGCCTGACTGCGCCAAAGGCAGAGCTCAGCTGCCCCTGGGGGCTGCAGGAACAGTCCAGAGCCCAAAGAGCCTCCATGGCTGTGCTGGAGACCAAGGCTGCAGGAGGGAAATGCAGGGCTGCAGCGGGATGGGGAGAGCATTGAATTCCAGCACACACCTCAGCTCTCTGATGATCCCGGTACCATGCTGGGCCCTGTTTCAGACTGGAGCAGGGCAGATGTTGATGGAACAGGAGCCTTGCAGGGCTGTCAGGGACCTGCAGCTTGCAAGGATCTCTGCTCTCGCTCAGGTGCTCTCGGAGAGATCCAATCCCAGCTCGGCACCTCAGGGCACAAGTGGCACTGCCTGTTCATGGCCACACCACTGATGTCTGCCTGGAAAGGGACACAGGTTTAATACTTGTACATTTCACATTATATGAGTATATTTTTGTAATTTTGGTGACATTAGTGCTTTTGGGAACTGTCAGAGTTTTCCCACCAGGAACAAAAATTTCCCGGAATTTGGCTGATTTCATGAAAAGAAATACTGATTTTCCCAGCTACTTGTGTCACCAATATTCAGTCTATTATTTCCTTTCCCTCTTCCTTCAGGTGTTTCCCACTCATCTGTTGAAATGGCCATGTCTAAGGACATGTCTTCACTAGACCAGCTGGATCCTGTGTAGTTCCTGTTGCTGCCAGAGTTTCTCCTCCAGATGCTCTCTGGTCATTCAAATGCCTCTCAGCTGACTGGCTTCATACTTTCAGCTGCAGGGAATGACCAAATCTTTGAAGTTTAAACAAATATGAAATAAATATCTCACTGTGGTTATATCTATCACAGAATTGCCTTTTCTCAAGTCTCTGTCAAAAACTGTTCCTCTATGGAAATCCCTTGGGGGTGGGGGACATGTCAGATGCTGCTGGGATATCACAGAGAGCTGAGGGACGAGCTGTGATGGTTATTCAACTGTTGAAATGTCCCACTTGTGTTTCTTGGCAAGAAAACTTTCTGTGCCTTGAGTGTCACCAGTCCTGAGCCCAAAGGACACAAACCTGATGAGTTGTGCTTCCCACTGCAGAGGCTGCACTTGGTCCTTGGTTCTGCACAGGAGAGCTCTTAATCCACTTTCTCTCTTTTCCTCCCTCTTGCCATGGAGGGAGCTCCTGACTTCAGTGTGTTACTTGTGTGCAAACAGCAAATCTGGGCAGAATCGGGGCAGGGAGGGTTTGGGGGGACCTTGGTATCAGTGCTGGTCACAGAAGGTGTTTTCCATTGCTGTGAGACTGTCTGCTGTGCAAAGTGGATTTAATATCCAGCAGAGGAATGACTTTTGCTTTTGATGGAGCTGTGCTTCCCTTGGCTTTGTTGGCTGACAAGAAATGAACATCCCTCTGTGTCTCGGGCAGCTCCTTCTCCAAGGAAAGCAGGTGGCAATTGGAGCCAAGGAGCTGAAAGCTGCAGGCGCAGCCTGGGCTGGAGGGAGCTCAGATTTGCACAAGGCTGATCTGAGTGCCAGGGCTTGGATGGGGGAAATGGTGGGGTGGGGGTAAGGAATGAGTCTGATTGATTGTCAGCCATGAAGGGTCTTGATTTTCATATCTATTCAAACTGAAGGAGGAGGTACTTGGATTCAGTGTCAACTGGAAATTGCACATAACAATTTATGAACAGGGAAAAAAAACCTCAACACAACCTAAAAAAATCTACTCCCACTGTCTTTTTAAATAGAATCTATTCACTTTGAATACACTACTGAAATCTGTCTAATTAACCAGAAAAGATTTGAAAATTAAAATCAAATTATTCCCAGGGGCTTGGCTTGTTAAGGCATCCTGAATGTTACTGAGCCCTGGGGGCACTGAATTCTGGCACTCGAGAACTGAAGGCTGAACTGTTATGAACAAAAATTCAGTTGATTTTTTTTTTGTGAGAAAAAAAGTCACCTCTACTGCTGGGCTGCTGCTTGTATTATGGTAATTACGGGTCGTGGTTGTTAATAGTTGTTTTTGTATTAGTAAAAGCCCTGGCTGGGGCGAGGTAATGGCCCTTCTCCGAGACAGTAACGGGTGGGGACCTTCCAGAACAGTGAGGAGAAGAGACCTGGGGGGAGGTTATGCAAAGTGACTCCAGGACCAGCATGCTGTGGGGAGCTACGGCTCCAAACACACGGGGAAAACCCCAAAAACAACGAGCCAAATAAGAGTTGAGAGACTGGAGTGATGTCTGGACGTGAGGAGCCGAGTGCTGAGCCTGCAGAGATGCGGAACACCTTCGGAGTCCCTCTCGCCCTGCCCATGGGAGTCGTCCCCAGTGCCGAGACTTAGGGGGCCGGGGCCGGGAAAAGTAACAACGAAGGGATCTTCACGCCCTAAAAGGCTCCCACGAGGACCTGATCCCCGAGCTTTGCCCCTCGTGGACAAAGCTGCGCATGTCCTCCTCCTCTGAGTCGCCCTGGGAGAGACGACGGGGATTGCAGCCCTGTACGAGCTGCCCAATCCTGAACTGATCACTTTTAATAAAGGCATTAAAAAGGAGAAGAAGTCTCCTGGCCCTGTTTATTTCATGAAGAAGCCTCTGCAGCAGGAAAACTCAGCAGCAGCCACCAAGTTGCTGAGGATTTCAACAGCCCCCACTGAGGCCATCCTTGCCCAGAGACCATGGGGGAATGGGCAGGCAAGGAGAGCGTCCCGGGGGCTGGGGCAGCACAATTCAGAGGCACCAGCGGCTCCAGCTGGGCAATGGAGTGTGGAATGGGGCTGGGAAAGCCCTGCCTGGGCTGGGCCAAGCAGGACAGACAAACCCTGACTCCAATCCCCCAAACAACTCTCTCAATGGGACATTTACAAGGAATTACAGCTCTTTGTGTCCTCTGAGTTGGATGCACTGGAGAAACAACAGAACAGTTCCTTAGAAGCTCAAAACATTTAAACAGCCTTTTCTGGAAACTTTAAAATATCAGAGAAACTTTGGCATAAGGTTTATTATGGCTTCGTAGTGGTTTTGGTTTGTTAATTTAGGTTTTTTCTAATGCTGAGATTTCTTAATTAATGGATTGATGAGTGTGGTGGGTTTTAGTGTCAGTTAATTTTTTTTTTTTGTGAGATAGGATTATGAGAAAGGTAAAATAGGCCTAAAACTTTGAAAAGGGCATAAAATAAAATTTTTATAAACGTAAATACAAGTACAAAGGCAGTAAGAATTAAAGTAAATGCTTTAAAACACTTTTTTTTTCTTTGCAACTTTCTTTTTTTCTACTGACAATGTAAAGAAAGTAAACTTAAAATTTCTAGTTAGGTTATTATTTCTAGAATACTCTCTTTTTAGTTTATTTTGGGAGAGAAGTTTTCTTGTTAAGGTTATCGAGATTTTTTTACAAGAGGAAAAACAGGGTTCTTGGGGTTTTAATTTTGTCATGGATTACAGTTGTCTGGGGAACTTTGTTATTGTGAGGCAGGTTTTATTGCTACAAGCTTATTTACAGCTCACTGATGGGCCATGTCAACTTATGGGGTATTGTTTTAAAGATCAATTCTTTAAAAGTAAAAGTTTTAATTATTTACTTTTAAAATTATTTTTATCTCTGGGGATAGAGATCGTCTCTTGGGGATAGTGGATTGCTTTTTTTCTGTTTAAAATTTTGAAGAAATTACATTTATTTTAACATTTGTTTAATTTAGCATGGAGGTTTTTGTAATGGGTTAAAACTTTAAGTTTGTTCATCAAAGCTGACAAAGTTGTACCACCCCAATTTGTTTGCTTAACTAAATTTCCAGACTTAAAAGGATAAGGAAGGTGAAACCAAAGACAATAGGTTTCACAAACATTTGTTTATCTGTTTAGTAAACTGTTAGTATGGGTGGGGGGTTTGCTATGATTGATAGCACAGTATCAGCTTATCCGCTCAGTAAACCTAAGATTCCAGGAACTCAGTAGATTAAGCCTAAAATTCCAGGAATTTTAGGAAAATACCAATCTTCATCTTCAGACCTCTGGGGTGTGGACTATGACCACCTAGACACAAAAGAAGAGTACTCAGAGTACTACACATCAACCCCGAAGCAGGACTGTACAAGAACTCCACGAAATATCAGAAGGGTGCGGCAGTGTTAGAGCGGGGACTCTCCTGTCGCCCAGCACGCCCGGGGCGCTGACTTTGCCTATTATCGCTTGCTGTATCAATTAATAAATTTCATTTTATTTGGACTTATTAGTCAGTGATTAATTCCCCACCACAACTAGCCTATAACAAATTGGTGCCGTGACTCGGATTCGGGCTAATTCCTGGAGAAGAGAACTTGTTGGGGAGGCGCCCCACTTCCCAAGTGGCCCCAGGGTTGCTATTCTCCAGGATCCCCGAACCGATGAACCCAAATTCAGGTAATAGGCAAAAGGAAGCCGGCACCAACCCCATAATCTTTGTGCACGAAGTCCGGACCAAGACTCAGGTGAGCGTATACATGAGTACGAACAAGGGGCAACAAGGGGTGGTCCGGTTGGGATGTTAGAGAGTGTGTTCCCGGAAGTGTGGTGTATGAGACGTCCTCTGGACAGGGCACTTGTGGACCTCCTATAGAGCGGTTCCCATGTACCCGCGAGGGACTGGGCCACGAACAGAGGGAGCGACTGTGTGTGTGTGAGGAGGCACTCTGGGAGGTTGATCGGGGGACAGGAGAAGAGCAAGCCCTTCAAGAACACTCCCTATGGGTATCAGGGTGTCCAGTCGAAATATATTAATTGGATTTGTCAGGCTCTGAACATAAATGTCAGTTTAAGGGAATAATTCAGTATGGAAAGACCTTGATTGGTTGTTTGCTATTATTGCGGGAAGGGAGGACACCTGGAACAAATATGTCGAAAAAGGGAAAAGGATGAGGAACGATTTCAAGACCTGGGTTTCTATTTGCTGGGGACAAGAAAACAAGAGAAGCCCCTGATGACACTTAAGATAGGTCCCCAGCAACAGATACACGAGTTCCTTGTGGACTTGGGGATCGAGCGATCTACGATTCAAACCCTCCCCAAAGGATGCACCCTTTCCACAGAAATGGTGCAGCTGAAGGGATCTAAAGGGGAACCCTTCGGGGTGCCTATAATAAAAGATGTAATGATTAAAGGACCCTCCAAAATGGGAATAGGGTCTCTATTGCTGGTCCCAGAAGCTGACTGTAATCTTTTAGGGCGGGATCTTATGATTGAATTCGGAATAGGAATAGAGGTATCTAAAGGCAAATTAAGCGGAAAATTATGTCCTTCAGAAATTAACAATGAACAAATGTACCCCCTAAGGGAGAAGGATGACTACGTAAATTATAAAAATAAGAAGAAGGAGGAGGTTCTCTTAATACCACCATCATATACTCCTCCCCTACCAAATGCACCCCCTGTTCAAACTGGGAGTCAGGAAGGGGATCCCCTCCCCTTCCCGGAGTAGTTATCTAGACAATTGAGAACCACTGATTTCAAGTACAACCGAATAAGCTACACCTCTATCCCCTGAGGGAAATGCCGATGCGGGTGCTCAAGCCGAGACTGAGTTTATTTCAGTTCCCCTTAAGGGACAAAATATCAACAAAGTAATTAATAAGAAACAGGAGAAAAATATTTACTTAGAGGAGCTCCTAAGAGAAGCTCAGAAAGTGTATGCAAGAAGAGATGATGAAAAGGGACAAATGTTGCAAAGAGGGAAAAGGGAAGGAGCTGGAGTTCCGAGGACGAAAAAAAGGGAGGAGATTGTTTGTTTTTATTGTGGGAATAAAGGACATTTTAGGAGAGAATGCCGTAAGAGGAAGAGGGATGAGAAAAAGGAATGGATGCAAGATGAAGATGGAAGGTCTGAAAATAGGGTTTCGTGGGTAAATTGACAAGCAATTGCAAGAGAGGCAAGAGATCATCAGGATTATGACTTCCTGAATACTATGAGTGAGATACAAGCTTTCCCTGTAGTAAATACAACTAATAATCAGGGAAATGTTGATGTCACAAATGCTCCAGTTGATGAGAAATTATTGACTCAGCTGCAGAGTACAGTCAATGAATCTGGCCTCCACAGCGAAACAAAAATGATAGAGGCAAATCTAACTGACAGGCAGCCTCTAGATCGGTTAAAAACAATTACAACTAAAACAAAGGAAAGTGAACAGGCCTACAGACAAGTCTGTAAACCTTTAGCATGGTAGTTAAGATGTTAGTAGAAAAAGACCCATCATTAGACAAGCCCATTCAGTTCGCCCTGAGGCAGGGCTTGTATGAAAGAGGTGAGCGATGCGTTGAAGAACTCAAACATTTCGTTGTTCATATGATGCTGCGAACCAAAATATGTTAGAGCCTCTCAGAGAAGGCTCATACTAAGGATAAAAATATGCTTTTAGATTTTTTGCATTTTGTCTACCATAGTACATAAATCTGCTTTTTAGGATTACAATTTGAAGTGATAAAAGCAGATAATTTGGGGTACAAGTTTTTATAGTAAGGAATGTATGTTTTATGTAGTTTGGCCAAACTAGGTGTGTGAGTGTTTGATAGGTGTTATTTGTTTTGTTTGTCAAAGTAATTGTGTTATAGCAGAGGGAAAATGCGCAATGTATACCAAAGGCTGACTAAAAGGTATAGTTTATGTCCACTACAATTTTTTTTGCAAGCTAATAATTGTAGACATTATGTTTAAAAGTTTATAAAAGAGAGGAGTTTCGCTGAAATCTCCTGGAAAATTAAATCCTCCAATGTAGATATAAATTTTAAGAACATTATCTGAAATAAACAGGGCCAGGAGACTTCTTCTCCTTTTTAAGGCCTTTATTAAAAGTGATCAGCTCAGGATTGGGCAGCTCGTCGGGGCTGCAGGCTGCCGTCGCGTCTCCCAGGGCGACTCAGAGAAGGAGGATATGCGCAGCTCTCTCCTCTAGAGACAGAGCTGGGGGATCAGGTCCTCGTGGGAGCCTTTTAGGGCGTGGTGATCCCTTCCGTTGTTGATTTGGTCTGAGTCTCGCTTCCTCCCAGACCTGGCCCGGGGACTCTCGAACACAGGGTGAGGAACAACGAAGGTTTCCAGCATCTCTGCAGGCTCAGCACTCGGCTCCTCACATCAAGACATCACTCCAGTCTCTCAACTCTTATTTGGCTCGTTGTTTTTGGGGTTTTCTCCGTGCGTTTGGAGTAGGGGGTCCCAAACAGCATGCTGGTCTTGGAGTCACTTTGCATAACCCCCCCCACCCTCTCAGGTCTCTTCACCCTTCTGGGAAAAGAACACCTTAGCCTCAGGGAAGGCTCTGCTAATACAGAAGGAGCGATTAGCTACAACGACCCGTGATTACAATAACAAAACAAGCAGAACTTTGGCAGGGACAGTGATCTGGCTGCCTTATTGTAACTTTTTCTCACAAAAAAAATCAACAGAATTTTTGTTCATAACAGTCCCCCCTCTTTTTCTTTGATCGAGCATAAATTTTAAGCTCGCATCAACTCACATTTTTTTTTTTTTTGAATCTACTATAAATTTCTTGTGCACTTTGGTAATCATGGTTACTTAACCTTGTTACTTTCCTTGGTTTCTTCAGGTTGGTCTGCACGGCAAATACTATTTTACTAAAACAGATAAATAAGCATAGTAAAAAGAGCAATCCTCCAAGTACACACACAGCGAGAAAAACTACCTTTTCCCATACATCTTTTCTGAAAATCTCCAAGTTCTCCCACCCACTGGGATCAAGTGTAGGAGTTTGATCTTGATTATTTACACATGCTAATCTTTTTATTTCGTTTGAAATGTTCCTAATAATTGAATTCTTTATTTGTAATACTGCCTGGAGCCAGACGACTTTGTTTAACACAGATATTGGGATCCGAACTTGGCTTTTACAATTTTGGATTTTCTCCATTTCTATTTCACTTTGCCTGTTTTGTTTAATTTCTCCCAAATCATTATATATAGGAACTCCCAAACTTGATCCAGTTTCTTTGGGTAATAAGAAAATTGGTTTTATCACTCTAGCAATGCAGCTGCCGCACCAGTCTCCAGACAATTTGGTGTGTGCTGTGGTATCAGAGATCAAACCTAGGGGTTTACACTCATATAAATACTTGTTACAAACAATTTTTCTTACCATTTTCACCATTTTTTTTCTTTTTACTAGATCTGCTGAGCTTGTTTGAGCAGCATCACATTCAAAGCACAACCAGGCTTCCCCTATAGGGCACTCTCCTAGGAGTGGCTGCCTAAAAGTGGCAGTATTCTGGGCTATCCAATACACTCTCTTATTTTTCTGATAAAGGACCAAGTGGGAGAGGTTAACACAATCAGGGTTAGAACTGATGTGGACTCTCGACAAGGAGCTCACTTCCTCCTCTTAGCAGGGTTGGTAGCAGTCACTGCTTGACTCTCCTGGGCTCCCCAGAGCACCACCAGCAATCAGAGCCATCAGTACTACCCTTCCCAAGAGTCCGGTATGGGTCATCTTGCACAGCCTGCCCACCTGGCCTTGCCTCTTGGGGAATGTTACTGAGAAGAAGCTTCCAAGCTCTTTAGAGTCCCTTCTACCCGCTTCTCTGGTTAAACCTCTCTTGGTCTATTCCCTAACAATTTTGGTTTCCCCCAGGGGAGTGTTCTGTAGAGGATTAACCTGGAGTCTTTAGAATTAAATTGGGGAACTTAACCAGAATTACTTATTTACAGTCTTAAACTTTTTACCAACATAGTTTACACAGAACAGTCTTGAAACATTTTAAGCAATGTTAAAACTCTTGATACCAATTTTTTTCCCACACAGTTCAGTCTTTTTGACTCTTCCTTCTGAGAGTCAACTTTAAATCACAGTATACTCAGGTGAATTAACTTGTGATGTGGATGAATCCTTACCCAGTGCCCGGAGGTGAGTGGTGTGGACTCTGGCCCAATGCCAGAGGGAAAAACTGGGAGTCTGGCCCAATGCCAGAAGGAGAATGGGGTGCAGTCCGGTCCAATGCCAGAATGCCAGAGGGAAAAAAACCTGACGTTGAATCCTGGTCCAATGCCAGGGGATGAGAGTGATGTGAGTCCAACCTTTTTCTTTTGGTCTGCACAGTCGAATTAGTAATGAAGAGCACCTGAAACGGGCTTTCAAACACAGACATTAATGGTCTGCTATTTAATTATTTTATCAAAATTCAGTTTCTCTGTTTAATGTTATTGGTAATTTCTCTTTTTCCATAGCCTGTATGCTTCTCTCATCAACTTCTACATACTCTGTATTTTGTAAGGAGTTGTATTTCTCAGCTAACTTAACTCCCAAAGTACTTTTATTCTCCTATTTTTCTGTGTATTTAATTCACTGGTCTTCTGTTCTATTTTCCAAGATCTTATCTATTTATCTCTTGTTTCTGTTTCTTACTTTCACTTAGAGCTTAAATACTACTTTCAACCCCTTACACTTAAATATTTTTTTTTTCTTCTTACACCATTCTTCTACACAATACACTTCCCTCTAAGGAGATGTGGTAAAACTTGTAATGCACAATCTACATTACCTCTATTCTGATTTGTCTATATTCACTCTCACACATTCCTTCACACCCTCAAGACACAAACTGGATCATTACTGCTAGAAAATCACGGGTCCCTGTAGCCCCACCTCACCCTGGGGTTGGCCCACAGGTCGCAGTATCTCTGGACCTCTTGGAAGGGCCCTGACTCTGGTTGCCTCTGGTGCACATTCACCTGTGAGGCTGTCTGTGTGTCACTCACGCTCTTACAGCTACGGCTCCCTCACACATCTGTGGAGTCCTAGTCTCGTTTGCAGGTCACACACACACACTTTGGTCACAGCCCCCACCCACCCGGGGGACACAAGCCTGGTTTGCAGGTCACACACACATTTGGCCACAGCCCCCCTTCCCACCTGCTCGGGAAGTTGAGGCTGACTTTGTGACTCACTCTCACACACACCACAAGACAACAATAAGGTACCTTTTACTTTCACATCACTTATTACAAGTTAAGCATTACTGGCCAGTTTTTGTGGTATTGGATATCCTTTCTACCTAGCTGGTTTTTTTGTCTAACTTCAGATGTTTTTTCACTATTACTATACTTCTTAGTACTTTGTTGAGACAGGACTTATCTGTTCCTGTATCTACTCAAAAATTCAAATTCTTCATTTAGGGTCCCACCTTAAAGTTTACCAAAGGGTCTCCTAGATGTTGCATCAGGTCCCCTAAAGTGTAAAGCCCCTGACCCTCCAATCGTCACCTCTAAGGATCTTCCCTAAATCATCTTGTTCCCTGGCTATTGCCACATCGAGACTGAGCTTTCTACAAAACCTCCTGACATGTCCTGGCTCTCCACAGTAATAGCAATGTCGTTCTCTCAAAGGGACTTGAGGTGTCTCTATCCCTCTTGTACCTGACAGTACAAGAGGCCTATGCTTGCCTCCTCCTGGTGGTGGACCCGCCCACCCTGCACTTTCTCTAGCTACAGCAACCATGATCTTAGCTTTGGCCTTTGCTTTTTCTTCCTCCCTCCTTAAATGCACCTTCAATGCTTCTCTTAGTAACTCATTAATGTCCTTCTCTTGCCAATCTTCCATCTTTTCCAGTTTTCTCCGTATATCAGGCCAAGATTTGTTAACAAATTGGACTTTTAGTAGCATTTGACTTTCTAGGGTGTCTTGGTCTATTCTAGAGTACAACTGAAATTTCCGCCTTAGGCGATTAAGCCAGGCAGCAGGAGCTTCCTCTTTCTCCTGCATGCCCTGAAATGCCAATTGGGTGTTAGTTCCTTTGGGAACTGACTCTTTGATCCCCCGTATTATCAAAGAGCTATATTCCATCATGGCCTTCCTCCCCTCCTCCTGGTTAGGGTTCCAGCCGGGATCCATTAGTGGCAATTTCTGTTCACCTGATGGCACCTGGGGTCCTGGATGGTTATCTTTCTCCCAAATTCTTATGCCAGCCACCCTAATCATCTGGATCTCTTCTGGGGAAAATAATATACTCAGGATGGAATTCATCTCCCCCCAAGTGTAGATATTTGGACCTAGAAATTGATCCACTTGGTTGGCTATGCCCACTGGGTCCTCAACTAAATGTCCCAACTCTTTCTTGAATCCTCTCACCTCAGAAGCAGTTAGGGGAGCATTCACAAAGCCAACACCTCCCGCTACTCCTCCCATAGGAACCTCTCTGAGGGGAAAGAGTCTCTCTGCCTTGGAGGTCTTGGATCTGGTGCTACAGTACGGCCCATCTTCAGATGCCAAACTACTTTGAAGGATATCTGGGTTACCCTGAATATTCTGCCCATCAGCAGGTGTATTTGCTGATAGTTGTTTACTGGGCGAGGAGGCATTTGTGCCCCAACTAGGAGGAGGTAAAGGGACAGCAATAGGAGGGGGAGAAGAGCCTGAGTGGATATTAAGTGCAGCTGGAGAAGGGGTGGAGAATGCAGCAGGTGGAGTAGGCACTTGTGGTGGTGCAGAAGGAACTGGAGGGGATACTTGGTTTATCACAGCGGAAGCTGAAGAGGTAGAAGGAGGAGTTTGAGCAGGTGGTAATGAGATGGCAGCCGGGGGAAGAACCGGACCTGCCATTTGAGGTGCTTTAAGAAGAGGATTACAAGGTGGAGGGGCAGAAGAAGGCAGATAATCCAGGGGATCCCATCTTTTACTAGTCCTATCATCCCCTCTTTCATTCCCCTCTTTCTTCCTCTGTACCTTACAAATTCGCACCCCTTCATCCCCAACAGTGCTCTTTAACCAGCAGGCTACATACAATAATTGCTCAGGATCAGTATCCCCTCGAGCTGTCAGATAATTATTTAATAGCTGGCACATCCACTTATCCTTTGTCCCACACCAAGGCCATCCTCCTTGCAACTCTAATTCTGGCCACACTTCCATACAAGAATGGATCATTTTCACTTTATCTAATCCCTCCGTGGCCTCTATAGAATCCCATTTTACTAACAGTTCTCTTAAAGGACTATTGGGAGGTATATCCCTCAGTCTCTTGCCGGTCTTTTTATTATTACACCCTCCCATTTTACAGGTCTCAACAGTAAAAAATCCCAAAGGTGCCTTTACTGACCGGTAATTTCAAAAAAGAACCTTCTTTGAGGAGCTTCAGCCTCCTCCACTGAACTTCAAATTTCTGCCTGATGCTCAGAACTTTATACTGAAACAACTGATCTCTTGATTGCCCAACTTTCCCCACTTCAGGTCTTACATCTATCGGGACTTGAACACACAAAGACTCGGCCTAAGAATCCGGGTCGTGCCTGACTCCCTCAGTCAGGAAAAAACAACTGCCTGATTTTTAGTTTGCCTAACCTGCCAATTTTTAGGCTTCACCATATCAGTACTTAAAAGCAAACCACAGCCTCCTTCGCTGGGGTTTGTGCCTGACTCCTGTGTCAGGACTTACTTTTGCCTTTAGGGCTTGTGAGCTACCCGAATCCTTCTCGGGACTGACAAAATCTTACGCGAATCCTTCTCGAGACTTACAAATGCTACCCAAATTCTTCTCGGGATTGACAAATCTGCCTGACTTCCCTCTGTCAGGACCTATTTTGGGTGCGTGCCACTCAGACAAATATTCCCTCCGCACGCCCGGAGCGGGGGGGCCCTTTATTCCCCCTTGGGAGACTCACTCACACTAATTCCACTCGCTTTCCCCTGTTTCCGGCCGGCCCCTTCGCAGGAGTCCGGAACCGCCGTACTGAGGGGTCCGCTCTCACTTCGACGGTCCGGCTGCCGGCCTTCGTCTCATTCACACACACATGCACACGTCTCCCGCTCCCGCCACCGGCTTTCTCACCAATCCGGTGCTCCGGTGCTCCTCTGTGTCGGTGGTCCTGAGCCGATCCCTCTGGTCCTGGTAGCCAGCTGTCCTGAAGTTCCAAGATGGCTAGTCTTGAGTCTTCTTGCGGCGTGGCTATACCAGACGAGCGCCCCCAGCTGAAATAAACAGGGCCAGGAGACTTCTTCTCCTTTTTAATGCCTTTATTAAAAGTAATCAGCTCAGGATTGGGCAGCTCGGCAGGGCTGCAGTCCCTGTCGTGTCTCCCAGGGCGACTCAGAAGAGGATATGCGCAGCTCTGTCCACTAGGGGCAGAGCCGGGAGATCCAGTCCTCGTGGGAGCCTTTAGGGCGTGGTGTCCCCGTCAGATCTTACTTTCTCAACGCGGTCCCCCTCAGTCTCGGCGCTGGGGACGACTCCCATGGTCAGGGCGAGAGGGACTCCGCATCTCTGCAGGCTCAGCACTTGGCTCCTCACGTCCAGACATCACTTTAGTCTCTCAACTCTTAGGTGGCTCGTTGTTTTTAGGGTTTTCTCGTTGCATTTTGGAGTCGGGGTCCTAAAAGCATGCTGGTCCTGGAGTCACTTTGCATAACCCCCCCCACCCTCTCAGGTGTCTTCACTATGGTAGGAACCTTAGCCTCGGGGAAGGGCCATCACCCCACCCCAGCCAGGTCTTTTACTAATACAAAAGGGGAGATAAGCTACAATGACCCGTGATTACAATAACAAAGCACGCAGAACCGTGGCAGGGACAGAGATCTGGCTGCGTCCCTGTAACTCTTTCTCACAAAAAAATATTAACCGAATTTTTGTTCATAACATGCTTGCCTTGTGGTCAGCCTTTAATTCCCCTTGGTCATCCTGGGCCCTTCCCCCAGCTGGGACTGTGGGTCATTTGGTCCCTCAGGAGCTGGGCTGGGGCTGCAGAGGTGGCTGTGGAGCATTGCCTGTGCTGTGCCAGGGACTGGCAGACACTGCTGGGCTGGCATAGAAGATCTGGGGGGATTGGGGTTCCAGGGCAGGGCAGGGCTGGGGTTCCAGGGCAGGGGAGGGCTGGACCTGCCCCTTCCTCCCCACACATGAAATGTTTCCAGCCAACAATCTCCTCCAGTCTATCAGAATAGGGAATGTTGGAGGTGAAATCCCAATTCTGGCCATGGGTGCCTAGAGGTGCAGGACAGTTCTTTTCCATAGGAAGAAAAGCACAGAGCCTGATGTTTGTAAGGCAGGTGAGAGACTGACTAGGCCAAGGCCAGCCGGACTTGTCAGGAATGGCAGATTTTGTCTGGGAGCAGTGGGAATTTTGGAGGTGGAAGCCCAATCTTGGCCATAGGCACCTGGAGAAGCAGGACAGTTCTTTTCCATGGGAAGGAAAGCATGGAGCCTTCCCCAGTGGTTTGGAGACAGATGGGAAGTGACCCTTGTGAAACCGCTGCAAGACAGACTTCTCCTGGCAATATTCCTATTGGAACAATCACCGGATATAAGGAAATTCGGAGGTGAAATCCCAATTCTGGTCATGGGTGCTTGGAGGAGGAGAGATCATTTCCATAGGAAGGAAAACATGGAGCCCCAGTGTTTCAGCAGCAGAAGAGAAGAGACCCTCAACATGCTAAGGTCAGCTGGACCAGTCAGATGGTCCCTGGGAGGCCAAACCAACCAGAGCTGTTCTGTGTTCCCTTGTTTTTATGGGGTCATAAAAACAGTGCCATAATGGTGACTTGTTTCCAAGGGGTCCCGCAGTGTCACAATGGCCCCTAGGTTTCATAAGGCCCTGCAGTATCACAATGGTCTCCATGATTCCATGAGTCCCCTCAGTGTCACAATGGCTCCTTGGTTCCATGAGGCTGTGAAATGTCTTAATGGTCTCCCCATGGTTTCATGAGGCCCTGCAATGTCATAATGGACCTTTGGGTCCATGGAGTCTTGCAGTGTCACAATTGCCTCTTGGTCCCATGACACCCCAAAGTGTCACAATGGTCTCCATGGTGTCATGAGGCCCCTCAGTGTCACTATGGACCCTTGGTTTGATGAGACCCCTCAGTGTCACAATGATCCCTAGATTCCATGGAGCCACATAGCATCAGTACAGTCCCCTTGGTTCCATGAGGTCCCAGCAATGTCACTGTGGTCTCCATGGTTCCATGAGGCCCCACAGTGTCACAATGGTCCCTTGGTCTCACAGGGCCCCACAGTGTCACAATGGTCCCTTGGTTCCATGGCCCTGTGCTGCTGCATTCCCCCCTGCCCTTCTCAGGCCACCCTGACAGCTGAGAAATGCTCCTTGGGCCTCAGCCTTGGCCAGCAGCCCCTGGGCTCAGCTCCTCTGCAGCTCATCACAAACACTGTCTGCTCCAGGCACTGCTGCTGCCCAACCAGCTCCTGGTTTCTCTAGGAACAGACCTGGGAGCTGTTTCTGTTCCCTCAGTGGCACAACATCCCTGTTCTCACACTGCCAAAGAAAGCTGTTGGTGCCAAGTGTGGCCAGGATGAGCCATTGCTGGGACTGGAGCCCCTCTCTTGGGGCCCTGCAAACAGCACTCCAAAAGGAGCCCTTGGAGCTCTCCTGGGCCAGCAACTCCCTCTGAGTGGGGCCTCTCCGAGCCGGGAACTCTCCCGTTTGCTGCACTCGGGGATCTTGAACAACCACAGAGCCTGGGCCGATCCCCCCACTCCTCCAGGCTCAACCCTTTGCCCTTTGCTGGGGAGATGCCAAAGCATACACAGTGAGCATTGCCTGCCCTCAGGGGAATTGCTCACAGGTGCCTTGCACTGACTCTTGGTGTCTGTGTGCACACAGGAGTCCCTGTGCTGGGGAAATGGGGCAGAAATGCTGCTCTCTGAGGGGTTTGAGTGCCTTGGATAGCTGAGCCAGTCAGATATCCAGACATCAGTAAGTAAGGTTAAGGCACAAGGTCTAAGCTAAATTAAGTGCTGCTAAGTGTTGTTCTTTTGCTAAATTGTTACATTTTATTTAAGTTATTGCTTAAATTAAGTATTGTTAAGTGTTATTCTTCTGTTAAATTGCTAAGTCATAGATTATAAGTTAGGTTAAAAAGTGTTAAATACTATTGTTTTGCTAAACTTTGATGTTTAAGGTATCAGTCACATTTAAGGTGTAAGTCCTGTAAAGTGTGAGGCCTGTTAAGCCTTTGGGCCGTATTCCTTTTATCCTTACCCTCATTTGTGTCACACACACAGGGACATTTCTCGGTTAATTTCTGGTTTGATTGCCTGGCTTCTGTTTGGTTTTGTTGTTGCTTTGTTTCCCTGGTGTGCCTGAAGTGTCCAGCCAGGAGCAGAGTGACTCTTGCCAAGGAAATTTGTGCTGCTGTCCCTTGATATTCAATCTGGTTTTTGCTGCTCCCTTGCTGGGGATTTTTTCAGTGCTCTCAAGGCCTCGTTGGTAGCAGGGTGAAGGAGCCCTGGCCCAGGCTCTGGCCCTGGGGGACACGGGGATGCTGCCAGGGGGTCCCTGTCCCCCTGTGCCACCCCAGGGCCCCGGCCCCCCGTCCCCGTGTCTGGGGAGAGGCTCCCCGAGGCTCTGGGGTCGGTCTCGTGGAACATCCTCTGGGGGAGGCTGCGGGGCCAGAGGTAGGGGGACCCGGGGGGACAGGAGACCCTGCTGTGCACGAGCAGGGTTTGACTGCTCTGGGTGGAGCTGTGAGGGGGGCCGGGGCAGAGTGACCTCCCCAGTGACCTCACACAGCCCCCGTGATGTCACACTGCCCCTGTGATAGCACAGAACCACCTCTATGTCACCTTGTAATTTCATACAGCAGTGCTGTGATGTCACAGAAGACTGATGTCACAAATTCACACTATGATGTCACAATCTGTTCTGTGATGTCACAACCTGCTCTGTGATGTTACACAGCTACCAGGTGATGTCACAACCCACTCTCTGATGCCACAGAGCCACCCTCTATGATGGCAGACTCTGCTCTATGGCCTCACATCCTACTCTGTGATGTCACAGGCAGCTCTGTGATGTCACAACCCCCTCAGGGATGTCACAGGACCCTCAGGGACTCAGTTCTATGGAAACCCTGAAGTTTCTTGTACTTTGAATAGATCCCTCTCAGGGACACAAGTGAGAAAATATCCCAAAGTTCCAGGTAGAGCAGAAAACTGGAGGCAGTGATGACAGCTGGGGACAAGCAAGGCAAAGGTGTCTCTGGTGCTGAGCACACCTGGATGTGTTTGAGGAATGCAAAGGGCCAAGACCTGAGCCCCAGTCCCTGGCCAGGCAGATCCTGTCCCTCCCTCCTTGCTCAGGGCTCTTCCTGGGATGGGCACTGGCATGTGGGGATGTGCAATGCCAGGGGCAGGAGCATGGGGCGGCCCCTGCCAGGCTACTGAGCAGGGACAAGGAGGCAATGAGGCCCCAGCCCTGCAAGGGTCACTTGTCCCCTCGTGGCCTCAGGCCCAGGGCCAGCAGCCGTGGCCAAAGTGCTGCCCAAGTTGGCTCTGGCCGGGCTGTCTTGCAGCTGCTGCCCATCCCTGTGCCCTGTGCAGCCCAGGCTGTCCCACGGTGTCCCTGCCCTGCGCCTCTGTCCCTGCAGGCTGTCGGCATCCCCCGGCTGCCCCACCTGGCTGGGCCCTTCCTTTGCTGACAGCTCTGCCTCCTGCCTGCCTCTGCCTGCCCACACAGAGCCTTGGGCTGCTCCAGGCTCCTGCTGGGGGCGTGCTGCACCGCAGCCCTGCCCTGGCAGGGAAATTCCATTCTGCTGCTGCCCAGGTTGGGCCTTCCCAGCTGCCGTTGGTACAATTATTCATTTCTCTGGCTGTTTTACACAATGAAGAAAAGCTCCAACCTCTCTGAAACCACCCTTCCATCCCTCCCGGGTTATTCCTGTTCTGTCCTCAGTCTCCACACCACTGACCACAGAGCTGTCAGCCACTCCCTGCTGCTTATGTCATGAGGCCTGCAAATCTCCCAGTCCTGGGAGATTTTTGGCTCCTCTTCAAAGCTGTGAAATGTAAAAAGTGATCAAAGTTATTTTCTCCCAAATCCTGCAGTGACAGAAGTTTCAATATATGTAAACTGAATGAGGGTGGATTTACATTTGTTAGGAGAAGGAAATATTTTACAATTATAAAAGCGGCAAAAAATGGCGAGTGTTTTTCCAGAGAAGGGGATTCCCCATCCCAGGAATTGTCCAAGAGCAGGAGCTTTGTGCAGCCTGACCCAGTGAAACCCTCTCATCCCCAGTGACAGAATTCCTGTAGTGTGGGTTCTCTGATGTGCTGGGTGCCCTCACAAGGCTTCTGGCCAGAATGTCTGCTGAGGGCAGCCAGGCTGCTGCAGGGGCAGTGACCTCACAGCCATCACTGTGGCAGCCCTGTCCCCTGGGCCTGGCTCTGCCCTTTCCTCTGCCCCTGCCTTGGCTCTGCTGCCATGAAGAGTTTTGTCATTAATATCTTGTCCCCAAGGTGCTGGGGCCAATGGCTTCCCAGTCAGGCTCCTGGAGCAGAAGTGGCTTTTCAGAGCCCAGCCAGGAATGAGCCCTGAGGCAGCAGCTCTGCAGTGGTGGCCACCAGGCCGGGCTGCCAAGGGAGGCTTCTGGCCATGGCCTGCAAGCAGCTGCTGCTGCCAAGGTGCCTTTGGTGCCTCAGGCTCTCCCTGGCCCAGCTCCCAGCACGGCACTCTGCCCTTAGTGCCCGAGCCCTTCCCTGTGCTGGGGCTGGCCTGGGGCTTTTCCTGCAGCAGGACCTGCCCTGCTGATGGCACAGGAAAGGCAGTTCCTGCTGGAGCAGGAGGCTCTGCCTGCAATGGGCTCCAACAACTCCAGCAAGGCCCTGTTTGTAAAGCCTCCAGTGGGAAATGAAGGAGGGGAGTCACACTGCCTTGGGAGTGAATAAAGCTGAAACCAGCCTGACTCCTCCATCCCAAAGTTCAACATCATCAGAGGGAGCTGAAGCTGTGGCAGAGCTGGAAAAATCCCCAGAGAAAGGAACAACCAAGTGACACCACTGAGAGCTTCTGCAGAGCTGCTGAGCTGGCCCAGCCTGGGCACATCTGACTGACAGGGGAGCACCTCAGACTTAAAAAGCCCCGTCCCAAATTTTAATGGCAGCATCTCCTGACATTTCCTTTCTTGAGGGGTGTGGGGATTCCTCCCAGTGGTGGGGACACCCTCAAGGTCACTGCTCCAGGCTGAGCCAAAGGGAATTGCCCATGGTCATTGGTCTGGGGGAGTGACATCAATCTCTGCTTAATTACAGGTTTTGCTTTACACAGTTGCTGTAAAATAATTTCCTAGTGCTCTGTATAATATATTTTACTTCTCTTACATCCTGGCATAAATATTTCTGATTAAGGCAATTTTGTCTAATCATTACCATAATAGAGAATACATATTTATATAAATATACCTGCCCATGACAGGAACCCTATGAGTGTCTGGGATATCCCAACTCTTTGGCAGCCTGGGGACTCCTGGGATGTCACCGTGGAGCCCCTGTGAGTGCCTGTGACAGATGGGTGCCTTTGCAGCCCAAGGACCCCTGGGATGTCACCATGGAATGGCTGAGACTGCCTCTGACCACAGGGCTCTTTACCATTCCAAGAAAGCCCTGGGAGGTCTCCATGGGGCCCCTGTCTGTGCCTGTGACATTCCAGCTCTGGAACAGCCTGGAGACTCTTGGAAAGTCCCCAGGGAACCATTCTGAGGGCCTGTGACAAATCTGATCCTAAGTAGGCAACCATCACAAGCCCCCAGTTGCTATGGTCAGTTTCCATGGCAACCATCACCAGCTCCCAGTTGCTATGGTCAGTTTCCATGGCAACCATCACCAGCCCCCTGTTGCTATAGTCAGTTTCCATGGCAAAAAGCACCAGCCCCCTGTTGCTATGGTCAGTTTCCATGGCAACCATCACCAGGCCCCTGTTACTATGGTCAGTTTCCATGGCAACAATCACCAGCTCCCTGTTGCTATGGTCAGTTTCCACGGCAACAATCACCACACCGCTGTTACTTGGTCAGTTTCCATGGCAACCATCCCCAGACCCCTGTTGCCTTGCTCAGTCCCTTGGCAGCTCCATGGAGACCCCATGCCAGGGGTGGTTGCCATGGACACCAGCTCAGGCCTGCAGCCACAGCCCGTTGCCATGGCAACCATTGGCAGCCCCATCCCCAGGCTCATGGGATCCCAGAGCCACAGAATTGGCTGAGCTGGGAGGGACCCATCAGGATCCTCCAGTCCAACTGCTGGCCCTGCACAGGACACCCCAACAATGCCAGCCTGGGCCTGGCAGCACTGTCCAAATGCTGCTGCAGCTCAGAGAGCCCTGGAGCTGGGACCCTTCCCTGGGGAGCCCAGGCAGGGCCCCAGCAGCCTCTGGGCAGAAACCTTTTCCTGACATCCAACCTGAGCCTGCCCCGACTCAGTTTCAGCCGTTCCCTCCACTCCTGTCCCTGGGCACCAGAGGGAAGAGGTTCCCACAGCCCCAGCCAGGGACCCGCTCCCAAGGCTGTTGCCATGGCTACCAGGGCTGGGACCAGCTGGGATGCTCGGTTTCCACGGGCCAGGGTGCAGGAATGGGATTCCCCAATTTTTTTCTCTTGCAAAAACCGCGCTGCCCTTGCTGCCCTCCCACCTCCCATGGAAAGCACAAAAGGCAAAGATCCCATGCTGGGATCAACAATTTGCTGGAACAATTTACTGGGAACAGCAATGAGATAAGGAACAAACAGAAACAGAAATGTTATTGATAACAGAAGGGATTAGAAAAACTGTTTACAGGGAAAACTAATATATCAACAACAGACTCTTCCTGGCCATGCATTTCCCCTGCCTGGAAAGGACACACTTCTACTCAGGGAGAGAGAGAGAGAGTCCCTTTCCTTCCCCTGGCAATATTCTGAGGTGCGAGTAAATGTAATGACATGGCCATGGCCAGAGACTCATGTTCTTCCATCCCACATCATGTCTTTGGCAAGGACAGGAAAAGGGACAGGCGTCTTCCCAGCATAGACCACAGAGAAACTGGATCACCAGGGATCTTCCCAATGTGAGCCCTCTAATGGGGGATAAAGCTGGAGTGGTGCATGAAGCTGTTCCTGCATTTGTGGCATTTGCATGGCTTCCCTTACCGGTGGCTCCGTTGGTGTCTGGTCAAGTGAGAGCTGCTGGTGAAGCTTTTCCCACACTGGGGACACTCGTAGGGCCTCTCCCCAGTGTGGATGCGCCGGTGGATGATGAGGATGGAGTTGTGCTTGAAGCCCTTCCCGCACTCAGGGCAGCTGAAGGGCCTCTCCCCAGTGTGAATCCGCTGGTGCTGGAGGAGATGGGAGCTGGTCTGAAACCTCTTCCCACATGTGGCGCACTCGTAGGGCCTCTCTCCGGTGTGGATGCGCCGGTGCTTGATGAGCTTGGAGTTGTGCGTGAAGCTCTTCCCACAGTCAGGGCAGAGGAAGGGCCTCTCCTCAATGTGAATCCGCTGGTGCTGGAGGAGATTTGAGCTGGTCTGAAACCTCTTCCCACACTGGGGACACTCGTAGGGCCTCTCTCCAGTGTGGATGCGTTGGTGGGTCACAAGGGCGGATCTGTAGCTGAAGCCCTTCCCACACTCCCCACACTCATAGGGCCATTCCCCGGTGTGGATCATCTGGTGGCTGATCAGGTGGTGTCTCTGCCTGAAGCTCTTCCCACACTGAAAGCACTTGTGGGGCTTTTTCCCATCATGAAGCTGCTCGTGGACCACCAGCTCTGAACTCTGGCTGAAGCTCTGCCCACCTTCCTGGCTCAGGGTGGCTCTTTCTTCCTCAGGGCACCCTGGGATGGGTTTGGAGCCCCTCCTCATGGGGGATGTCTGAGGTTTTTCTCCCCTGTTGGATTCCTGTGCGCTAGAATCACTCAAAACGGATTCACGAGGTTCTGCCATGCAGAATTTTCCTCCCTGGTCTCCATCCTCAGTTCCTTCCCTGGGGAAGGAAGGACAAGGACAGGATGGGATTTGCCTCCATGCCAGAGGGAAGGACATCCCTCCAGTACATCCCTGGCAGGACGGGGTTGGCAGCAGGGTTGTCCTGCAGCCAGGGGCTGTGCTGGGCTGGGAGATAGAGCAGGAGAGAGGGGGAAAGGGGCACTGATTTCTTCCTCACCTGTCTGGGTGTCCTGGGGCTCCTTCCTCTTCCTCACAGCCTCCTTCTCCGTCCAATCAAAGTCTGGGAATGGGAAATCCTGTTCTGAGAAGAAAACAAAGGGTGCGCACATTGTCTTTTGTACTGGTTTGAAGGCAAACCTGGGGAGGGTCTAAACCAGAATTACAATTTAAAAGAAAACTAAGTCAATGATACAGAAACAATGCCTTAAACTGACAGAGTCAGGATATAACCTGACACCCTGTTGTTCAGGGTGGTGGCAGCAGTCCCAGTAAATGGTGGTTGCAGTCCTGTTGGGAGTGATGAAGGTGATTCTGTCGAAGCAGTGATCCCGTAGAAGGGTCTGGTCTTCCTGTGGAGGTCCAGTGGTGGTTTTGGAGCTCTTGTCCTCTGGCAATCCAGTAGGCAAGCTGCTCCTGGTGTAGCAAAGTGTCAGCTTATATCCAGGTAGGAATGCTTGGATCCTCCCCCTGGGCGGAGCATCCCACAATGGGAGGATGGAATTTTATCAGTCCTGCAGTGACACTCAATGGCCCATTAGCAGAAGATATCTCCCCTGGAGGGCGTTATCAGGGCTGAGTCATGGAAGAGATAAAGAACACTGCCCCACCTGTTTATAACAGTTGCTGAAGGTGGGGATTGAAAACATGCATTTGGTTACATCTTGCATGGCAGCCTGAAACAGTGGGGTAATCCCTGCTCAGGGGGTGAACACCACCCCCCTTACCCAAACTGGCTCAGCTGTAAAACCCCCACCCTGGGAAGGGCACACACACATGAGACAATGTCACACTTACCCTGCCCCAGGGAAGGGCTCTTTTTCTGTCATTCCCTTCCTGTCCCCCCTTTTCTGTCCCATTTACCGTTCAATAAAATTCCTTTGGGTTTGGTCTCATTATCACCTTAATTGGGGCAGAAGAATCTCTCGAACACTTTTCTTAACCAGACTCACCACACTGTGAAATTATTTTGGCACAGTGAGTTTAGGCACTGTTCTCTGACCCCAAGTGCCTTTGACAACAGCATGGTTCCCTCCTCTGAGGAGGTTGTGGTTCTCTCTGGAGGAACTCTTTGAAACTGGGCTGCAGCTTCCTCTGAGTGACTTATGGGAGAACCGATGAGGTAAATCGCCTTTCTGGGCCCGGAGTGTAAAGAAAATATTTTGTTGTCCTTCTATTACAGCGACATGATGAAGGTCTTCAGGGTGAGAGAAGTCAACGAGAATCTTGGTTCAGGACCCGAAGGCTGGATTTATTGATATATGATATATAATACATTATAACTATACTAAAAGGAATAAAGAGAAAAGTTGCAGAGGCTTGCTAGGCTAAAAATAGAAAGAAAAGAATGAATAACAAAGTTCTGTGTCCAGCAGAAACTAAGGACCAACTCTCCCGTGAGTGGTCAGCAAATCCAAACACTCACAGAAGACCAATCACAGATGCTCCTGTTACATTCCACATCAGCAGATAATTATTGTTTGCATTTTTCTTCTGGGGCCCCAGCTTCCCAGAAAGGACAAATCCCAAAAGAGAGGATTTTATGAAAAAATGTCTGCGACATCCTTCCTTGAAATGTTTTTTAAAATCACAGGAGGAAAGGGAGCAAATGATACTAGCGAGACTGACAAGGTTCATTCACCCCATGGTGAGGAACACAAGTGCTAAAGCCACAAAAGTCAGCAAGTAGATAATCCAATAACTCCTGATCCCAGTTGAGTGCTGCGAATGTGAGAGCATTTTCTCTTCTCCCTGCGCCTTTGACAGCTCATTTACTTCTTTAAGAATCTCATGGCTGAATTTACATTATCAGAATGTGCTAGAGCTGAGCTGAGCTGTCAGAACCATGGACTGGAATGCACAAATTGTTTGTACTGTCAGTTTTTATGTTGGATTTGTTGGATTTTCATCACATGACTTTGGAAATCAAATATTCAAAGTGATTAGCGATCAGTTGATTTCTGCCAAATATTTGTCAGTGCCAGGGGATGCTCAGGGGTCTCTGTGCTCCGCCCTGGGGATGCTTGAGGTTGGGGGTTGCTCCTGTCACCAGGCATTCCCAGGGTCTCATCTCTACCCCGGATCTGGGTTCTCCTCCATTACCTGTGCCAGGGTGCTCGGGGTCTCTGTCCTCTCAGCCCAGGGATGCTCGGGGGTCTCTGTCCCTCACCTGGGGATGCTGGGGGTCTCCACCCCTCTGCCTCAGGCAGTGCCTGTGCAGGCTGGGGACCAGGGGCTCTGTGTCCCTCTCACCGCTGAGGCTGCTCGGGGCTGGGGGGGCTCTCCCACCTTCTCACCCCTGGGGAGGCCGGGGGGGTCTCTGTCCCTCTCAGCCCTGCTGTGACCCCACCCAAACATCATCGGGGTCACAGGGACAGAGACACTCCCAAACCTCCAGAAGGGCTGAACCTGGGAATTGGTTTGGGGCTGAGGATTTAGGAAGGGGCTGGAATTGGGGCTGGGATTGGAGTTGGGACTGAGATTTCGATTAGAGTCTGGATGGGGGTTAAGGCTAGACATAGGATTGGCTTTTGGGCTGGGGTTGGGATTGGGTCTTGTGATAGATGAGTCTGGAACTGGGATGAGAATAAATACAGAACTGTGAGTGTGTCTAAACATGGAGTGAGATTGAGACCAGGATCAGGGTCAGGTTTGGGACTGAGCTCACCCAGGGCAGGATAGGGGGGATGTCACTGCAGGATGTCCCTGGCGTTGTTCCAGCCCTCCTCAGGCACCTCCAAACATGGGGAGCAGCTGGGTGCCCCAAGATCCAGGTGCTCCCACGCTGCCCCTCAATACCAGGCGAGCATTCCCTGAGGGCAGCCCTGACTGTGACCACTGGGGCTCTGGGATCAGCCCTCACATCCCTGTGGGAGCTGCAGCAGACAGGATGAGAGATTCCCCCGCCCTGTTTTTCCTGTGGAAGGGTGAAGTCCCGCTGCCCTTTTCTTCTGGTGCCTCCTCCTTTCCTCAGCTGAGGATATCAAACTCCCCAGGAGCAGGAAAATCCCCATTCCCTCTTTCCTTGTGGCTGCAGCCTGGAACATCCACCCAGAATGAAGGACTTTCTGACAGCCCTGCTGAATGACACTGGCAAGAGGTTTTTGAGAAGGGGAAGAAATTGTATTTTGATAGTAAATAAAAGGTGCAAAATTATTCCTTTCTGTTATATTCCTTTTCACTCAGTTCTGGTCTGTTTTCAGAGTGCCACCGTCTCAGCTGACTGTGTTTGTGCCCTTCTTTCTCTCCTGCCTCTCTTTGCCTGCTCTGTTTCTCTCTCAGTGTCTCCCTTGACCCAGGGCAGCTCACACCAAAGACCGTGCCCGGATTTAATTCCCAATTCAGGAGCTACAACAACCATGGGGGAAGTTATGAAGGCTCGCAGTGAAATGCCACTGTAAGATCTTGCTCCACTTGGCTTTTGGCTCCTTCTTGACACCTTTGCCCTCAAGGGCAGGAACATCTTTTCATAGCCGAGAACTGGAATTCCAGACCCTGGCAGCGTGTGCCGTGGATCCCAGAGGGGCATTCCCGAGGCTCCCAGGGTACTGCTCCTGCCGTGCCTCCCAAGGAGCTTCTCTCCCAAGGGGAGAAGATCCAGCAGCTCTGTGGGCTCCCAGAGCACAAAGCAAAGGTGGCGTGGATGGACATTTTCCAGCACCTTCCCCGCTGGAAGCAGAGGGAGGGAGGAAATAGAAGCGAGTCCTGGAAGGACTGGGGTGGGAAGGGACTCTGTCTATGGATTAAGACCCCGCGAGGGGGAGACGGCTCTGCCCCAGTGAAGGAGCGAATGAGAGCGTGGGAAAGCAACCGACGATTATTGAACGTGGACTGAACGGAAGAAGAAATGGGGACGAGAAAGGGAGAGAAAGAAATCGGGAAGAGGTCTCCGAGAACAGAAAGAAACGGGAAAAGGCTCCCGCCTGGACTCCGCTGCTCCCAGGAACATCCGCAGGGCGTAGCGCCTTTTACAATTCCAGCCAATCAGAGAACGCGATAAACAATTTCCAGCCAACCAGAGCTTTTCTCTCCGATGACTCACCGGTTGCTTGGCGGGCCCGCAGAGCCCAGCGGCCCCGGAGCGGAATTTGGGGCTCGGGCCGGGGGGACGGATCCGCCCCGGGGGGGTCCCCGAGCCCCCTGCCCAGCCCTGGGGCCGATCGGGGGCTCCCCCACCCAGCAGCCGGTGCTGCGGGGCCGCGGGGCAGAGCGGTGGGAAAGGGGGGTCCGGGCTGGGAGCGGAGGAAATGCGGGAGGAAGAGGAGGGACAGGAGGAGCAGGAGCGGGAGCGGGAGAATCGCGGCGCTCGCAGCGCCCGCACGCTGAGCCTGCAGCACCCCCTGCCCCGGGAGCATCGCCCCCAGCCCCGAGCCGCAGGTGAGGGCGGAGGCCGAGCTCGCCCCGGCTCCAGCCAGGGGTCTTCAGGAGGATTTTTTGGAGAGTGTTCGGAGCCGGCAGATCCCAGACTCGAGTCCCGGATATCTCCAGGCTCCCTAAGAGGAGTTTTTTCGAGGGGAGAGGAGCCGCGATCGCCCCTCGGGAGGGTCCCGGGGGCTCCACGTGGGGATGGCCCGGTACCGACGGGGCGGGACATTGGTTTTGGGGATCCCCGTGAGAGCCGGGGCTGTGGAACGGGGGACCCCGGGGCGGGGAGAGGGGAAGGGGCGATACCGGAGCTGGGGCACCCCCGGCAGCCCGGAGATGAGGCGGGGACGGGACCCCCTGACCCTGACAGGGGTGTCCTGGTGTGACTTCATGATGCTCGTACCCCCATCGGTCTGTTTAGCCCAGAAATGAGTTCTGCACCTTTAAGGCTGGTTCTGGGTGCGAAGAGGAGGAGGAAGAACCCGCAGTTTGTTTTCAGAAACTGCGCTCACTCCTCTACTTTCCAGCTGCTGGATGGACAGAGAGCAGGACAGAGCTCTCCTTTGCTTTTAGTTAGTTTTTAGCTCGCTGAGGCAGAGAAGTTCCCTGGACTGTGGTTTTTCTTTTTCTTTGGAGCTGTTTAAACCTGCTCTGGACTGAACAACCAGCACACCACTGGCAGCTCCTCCCTGAAGCCCACTGGGACTGGCCTGGGCTGAGGCTTTTCCAGCGCTGGATGGACTGATAAGAGACTGATAATAGACTGATAAGAGACTGAAAGAGACTGATAAGAGACTGAGAATACACTGAGAAGACACTGATAAGACACTGAGTGCGCAGAGCTACAACCCAAGGAGGGACTTTCGGAGTTTGTCATCTATTTTGGTGCAGCAGGAGGTTTTATTGCTTAATATTGTTGAATTTTTGTGCTGGTAAATGCTTTGCCTGTAAAATAACAGGATTTTTCAACTTTTCTCTAAGGAAATATTTTCCCAAACTGGATGAGGGTGGAGCTGCTGAATTGGCATTCTAGAGGTAATTCCTTTTGGAGATTTTCAGCCAAATTTGCCCTAAATCAGAACAGGGTGGTGGAAAGAAGGGGGAACCCCAAGTGGCTGGACTGAGGGGAGGCTGGAGAGGGGGACCTTGGGACCCCCGAACCTCCCAGAATCCAAAAGCAGGACCCTGGAGAGGGGGGATCCCCAGGACCAATGGGATCCCCACCAGCCCTGAGATGGGGGACCAACAATAACCCAAGAGGGATGAGACTGGAAATGGGAAACTCCTGATGGGTTTTTTTAATTCAGTCTTATTTTTGGACATCAGGTGACTTCTAGAAATGGACTTGGGTGGGAGGAATCCCCAACCCAAAGCATTCACAGCTTGGTTTTCCGCAAACAAGGATTTTCCCCAAACCTTCCCACCGTAACATCCCCCCTGTCCCAGTCTGGGTGAGCTGAATCCCAAACCTGACACTGATCCTGGTCTCAGTCTCACTCCACGTATAGACACACTCACAGTTCTGTATTTAATCCCATCCCAGTGCCAGACTTTTCTAGCCCTAGACCCAATCCCAACCCCAGCCCTAAAACCAATCCCATGTCCAGGCTGAACCCCAATCCCAGCTCTAATCCAAATCTCAGCCCTGACTCCAATCCCAGCCCCAATTCCAGCCCCTTCCTAAATCCTCAGCCCCAAACCAAATTCCAGGTTCAGCCCTTCTGGGGGTTTGGGGGTGTCTCTGTCCCTGTGACCCCGATGATGTTTGGGTGGGGTCACAGCAGGGCTGAGAGGGACAGAGACCCCCCCGGCCTCCCCAGGGGTGAGAAGGTGGGACAGCCCCCCCAGCCCCGAGCAGCCTCAGCGGTGAGAGGGACACAGAGCCCCTGGTCCCCAGCCCTGCACAGGCATTGCCTGAGGCCAGAGGGATGGAGACCCCCCGAGCATCCCCCAGGGCTGAGAGGGACAGAGACCCCTGAGCATCCCCTGGGCTGAGAGGGACAGAGACTGCCCTGAGCACCCCCTGGCACAGGGGTGAGAGGGAGGGAAACCCCC
>NW_026992756.1:0-33565 GCF_028769735.1 Zonotrichia leucophrys gambelii
TATCAAACCAGCCGACTCGGCACTGGTGCCACCTTTCATCTGGGAACCATCCTGCGTATCGTGGATTTTCAGGAGCCAGCCGGCCACTCCCAGCCACAGACCCCCGAACACAAACCACGGTCCTTTTCCCTGGCAAAGAAAACCACCCGCCACGCTTCTGGCTGGCACATTGCAGGAGCCACTTGCCTCTATCAAACCAGCCCGTCTTGGCACTGGTGCCACCTTTCATCTGGGAACCATCCTGCGTATCGTGGATTTTCAGGAGCCAGCCGGCCACTCCCAGCCACAGGCCCCGAACACAAACCACGGCCCTTTTCCCTTGCAATCAAATCTAACCCACCGCGCTTCTGGCTGGAAGATTGCAGGAGCCACTTGCCTCTATCAAACCAGTCCGACTCGGCACTGGTGCCACCTTTCATCTGGGAACCATCCTGCGTATCGTGGATTTTCAGGAGCCAGCCGGCCACTCCCAGCCACAGGCCTCCGAACACAAACCACGGCCCTTTTCCCTGGCAAACAAAACATACCCACCCCGCTTCTGGCTGGCAGATTGCAGGAGCCACTTGCCTCTATCAAAACAGCCCGACATGGCACTGGTGCCACCTTTCATCTGGGAACCATCCTGCGTTTTGTGGATTTTCAGGATCCAGCTGGCCACTCCCAGCCACAGGTCTCCAAACACAAACCACGGCCCCTTTCCCTGGAATTAAAACTGACCTGCCCATCTTCTGGCTGGAAGATTGCAGGAAACACTTGGCTCTCTCAAACCAGCCCAACTTGGCACTGCTGCCACCTTTCATCTGGGAACCATCCTGCGTATCGTGGATTTTCAGGAGCCAGCCGGCCACTCCCAGCCAGAGGCCCCCAAACACAAACTACAGCCCTTTTCCCTGGAAGTAAAACTGACCTGCCAGTCATCTTGCTGGCAGATTGCAGGAGCCACTTCCCTCTATCAATCCAGCCCGACTTGGCACTGGTGCCACTTTTCATCTGGGAACCATCCTGCGTATCGTGGATTTTCAGGAGCCAGCTGGCCACTCCCAGCCACAGTCCCCCGAACACAAACCACGGCCCTTTTCCCTGGCAAACAAAACTATCCGCCCGCTTCTGGCTGGCAGATTGCAGGAGCCACTTCGCTCTATCAATTCAGCCCGACTCGGCACTGGTGCCACCTTTCATCTGGGAACCATCCTGCGTATCGTGGATTTTCAGGAGCCAGCCGGCCACTCCCAGCCACAGGTCCCCAAACAAATACTACGGCCCTTTTCCGTGGAATTAAAACTGACCTGCCCGTCATCTGGCTGGCAGATTGCAGGAGCCACTTGCCTCTATCAATCCAGCCAGACTCGGCACTGGTGCCACCTTTCATCTGGGAACCATCCTGCATATCGTTGATTTTCAGGAGCCAGCCGGCCACTCCCAGCCACAGGCCCCCGAACAGAAACCACGGCCCTTTTCCCAGGCAAACAAAACTCACCCCCCGCTTCTGGCTGGCAGATTGCAGGAGACACTTGCCTCTATCAAACAGCCCGACTTGGTGCTCGTGCCACCTTTCATCTGGGAACCATCCTGCGTATCGTGGATTTTCAGGAGCCACCGGCCACTCCCAGCCACAGGCCCGGGAACACAAACCACGGCCCTTTTCCCTGGCAAACAAATCTAAACCACCGCGCTTCTGGCTGGAGATTGCAGGAGCCACTTGCCTCTATCAAACCAGCCCGACTTGGCACTGGTGCCACCTTTCATCTGGGAACCATCCTGCGTATCGTGGATTTTCAGGAGCCAGCCGGCCACTCCCAGCCACAGGCCCCCGAACACAAACCACGGCCCTTTTCCCTGGCAAACAAAACTCACCCGCCCGCTTCTGGCTGGCAGTTTGCAGCAGCCACTTCCCCATATCAATCCAGCCAGACTAGGCACTGGTGCCACCTTTCATCTGGAAACCATCCTGCGTATCGTGGATTTTCAGGAGCCAGCCGGCCACTCCCAGCCACAGGCCCCAAACACAAACTACGGCCCCGTTCCCTGGAATTAAAACTGACTGCCCGTCTTCTGGCTGGCAGACTGCAGGAAACACTTGGCTCTCTCAAACCAGCCCAACTTTGCACTGGTGCCACCTTTCATCTGGGAACCATCCTGCGTATTGTGGATTTTCAGGAGCCAGGCGGCCACTCCCAGCCACAGGCCCCCAAACACAAACTACGGCCCTTTTCCCCGGAAGTAAAACTGACCTGCCCGTCATCTGGCTGGCAGATTGCAGGAGCCACTTGCCTCTATCAATCCAGCCCGACTCGGCACTGGTGCCACCTTTCATCTGGGAACCATCCTGCGTATCGTGGATTTTCAGGAGCCAGCCGGCCACTCCCAGCCACAGGCCCCCGAACACAAACCACGGCCCTTTTCCCTGGCAAACAAAATTAACCCACCCAGCTTCTGGCTGGAAGATTGCAGGAGCCACTTGACTCTATCAAACCAGCCCGACTCGACACTGGTGCCACCTTTCATCTGGGAACCATCCTGTGTATCGTGGATTTTCAGGAGCCAGGCGGCCACTCCCAGCCACAGGTCCCCAAACAAATACTACGGCCCTTTTCCCTGGAATTAAAACTAACCTGCCCGTCATCTGGCTGGCAGATTGCAGGACACACTTCCCTCTATCAAACCAGCCCGACATGGCACTGTTGCCACCTTTCATCTGGGAACCATCCTGCGTATCGTGGATTTTCAGGAGCCAGCCGGCCACTCCCAGCCACAGGCCCCCAAACAAAAACTACGGCCCCTCTCCCTGCAATTAAAACAGACCAGCCCAACTTCTTGCTGGGAGATTGCAGGAGCCACTTCGCTCTATCAATCCAGCCAGACATGGCACTGGTGCCACCTTTCATCTGGGAACCATCCTGCGTACCGTGGATTTTCAGGAGCCAGCCGGCCACTCCCAGCAACAGGCCCCCGAACACAAACCACGGCCCTTTTCCCTGGCAAAGAAAACTCACCCGCCCCGCTTCTGGCTGGCAGATTGCAGGAGCCACTTGCCTCTATCAAACCAGCCCGACTTGGCACTGGTGCCACCTTTTATCTGGGAACCATCCTGCGTATCGTGGATTTTCAGGAGCCAGCCGGCCACTCCCAGCCACTGGTCCCCAAAAAAATACTACGGCCCTTTTCCCTGGAATTAAAACTGACCTGCCCATCATTAGGCTGGCAGATTGCAGGAGCCACTTGCCTCTATCAATCCAGCCCGACTTGGCACTGGTGCCACCTTTCATCTGGGAACCATCCTGCGTATCGTGGATTTTCAGGAGCCAGCCGGCCACACCCATCCACAGGCCCCCGAACAAAAACCACGGCCCTTTTCCCTGGCAAACAAAACTCACCCGCCCCGCTTCTGGCTGGCAGATTGCAGGAGCCGCTTCCCCATATCAAACCAGCCTGACTCGGCACTGGTGCCACCTTTCATCTGGGAACCATCCTGCGTATCGTGGATTTTCAGGAGCCAGCCGGCCACTCCCAGCCACATGCCCCCGAACACAAACCACGGCCATTTTCCCTGGCAATCAAAACTAACCCACCCCGCTTCTGCTGGAAAATTGCAGGAGCCACTTGACTCTATCAAACCAGCCCGACTCGACACTGGTGCCACCTTTCATCTGGGAACCATCCTGCGTATCGTGGATTTTCAGAAGCCAGCCGGCCACTCCCAGCCACAGGCCCCGAACACAAACTACGGCCCTTTTCCCTGGAAGTAAAACTGTCCTGCCCGTCATCTGGCTGGCAGATTGCAGGAGCCACTTGCCTCTATCAATCCAGCCCGACTCGGCACTGGTGCCACCTTTCATCTGGGAACCATCCTGCGTATCGTGGATTTTCTGGAGCCAGCCGGCCACTCCCAGCCACAGGCCCCCAAACAAATACTACGGCCCTTTTCCCTGGAAGTAAAACTGACCTGCCCGTCATCTGGCTGGCAGATTGCAGGAGCCACTTGCCTCTATCAATCCAGCCCGACTCGGCACTGGTGCCACTTTTCATCTGGGAACCATCCTGCATATCGTTGATTTTCAGGAGCCAGCCGGCCACTCCCAGCCACAGGCCCCCGAACACAAACCACGGCCCTTTTCCCAGGCAAACAAAACTCACCCGCCCTACTTCTGGCTGGCAGATTGCAGGAGCCACTTCACTCTATGAATCCAGCCCGACTCGGCACTGGTGCCACCTTTCATCTGGGAATCATCCTGCGTATCGTGGATTTTAAGGAGCCAGCCGGCCACTCCCAGCCACAGGCCCCCGAACACAAACTACGGCCCTTTTCACTTGCAAACAAAACTATCCCGCCCCGCTTCTGGCTGGAAGAGTGCAGGAGCCACTTGGTACTATCAAACCAGCCCGACTTGGCACTGCTGCCACTTTTCATCTGGGACCCATCCTGCGTATCGTGGATTTTCAGGAGCCAGGCGGCCACTCCCAGCCACAGGCCCCCAAACAAATACTACGGCCCTTTTCCCTGGAAGTAACAATGACCTGCCCATCATATGGCTGGCACATTGCAGCAGCCACTTGGTAATATCAAACCAGCCCATCTTGGCACTGGTGCCACCTTTCATGTGGGAACCATCCTGCGTATCGTGGATTTTCAGGTGCCAGCCGGCCACTCCCAGCCACAGGCCCCCAAACACAAACTACGGCCCTTTTCCCTGGATGTAAAACTGACCTGCCCGTCATCTGGCTGGCAGATTGCAGGAGCCACTTGACTCTATCAATCCAGCCCGACTCGGCACTGGTGCCACCTTTCATCTGGGAACCATCCTGCGTATCGTGGATTTTCTGGAGCCAGCCGGCCACTCCCAGCCACAGGCCCCCGAACACAAACCACGGCCCTTTTCCCTGGCAAACAAAACTAACCCACCCAGCTTCTGGCTGGAAGATTGCAGGAGCCACTGGACTCTATCAAACCAGCCCGACTCGACACTGGTGCCACCTTTCATCAGGGAACCATCCTGTGTATCGTGGATTTTCAGGAGCCAGCCGGCCACTCCCAGCCACAGGTCCCCAAACAAATACTACGGCCCTTTTCCCTGGAATTAAAACTAACCCACCCCGCTTCTGGCTGGCAGATTGCAGGAGACAATTGCCTCTATCAAACCAGCCCGACTTGGTGCTGGTGCCACATTTCATCTGGGAACCATCCTGCGTATATTGGATTTTCAGGAGCCATCCGGCACTCCCAGCCACAGGCCCCCGAACAAAAACCACGGCCCTTTTCCCTGTCAAAGAAAACTTACCCGCCACGCTTCTGGCTGGCAGATTGCAGGAGCCACTTGCCTCTATGAAACCAGCCCGACTTGGCACTGGTGCCACCTTTCATCTGGGAACCATCCTGCGTATCGTGGATTTTCAGGAGCCAGCCGGCCACTCCCAGCCACAGGCCCCCAAACACAAACCACGGCCCTTTTCCCTGGCAAACAAATCTAACCCACCGCGCTTCTGGCTGGAAGATTGCAGGAGCCACTTGCCTCTATCAAACCAGCCCGACTCGACACTGGTGCCACCTTTCATCTGGGAACCATCCTGCGTATCGTGGATTTTCAGGAGCCAGCCGGCCACTCCCAGCCTCAGGCCCCCGAACACAAACCACGGCCCTTTTCCCTGGAATTAAAACTGACCTGCCCATCTTCTGGCTGGCAGATTGCAGGAAACACTTGGCTCTCTCAAACCAGCCACCCTTTGCACTGGTGCCACCTTTCATGTGGGAACCATCCTGCGTATCGTTTATTTTCAGGAGCCAGCCGGCCACTCCCAGCCACAGGCGCCCAAACACAAGCCACGGCCCTTTTCCCTGGAAGTAAAACTGACCTGCCAATCTTCTGGCTGGCAGATTGCAGGAACCACTTGACTCTCTCAAACCAGCCCAACTTGGCACTGGTGCCACCTTTCATCTGAGAACCATCCTGCGTATCGTGGATTTTCAGGAGCCAGCGGGCCACTCCCAGCCACTGGCCCCCAAACAAAAACCACGCCCCTTTTCCCTGGCAAACAAAACTCACCCGCCCCGCTTCTGGCTGGCAGATTGCAGGAGACACTTCCTTCAATCAAACCAGCCTGACTCGGCAGTGGTGCCACCTTTCATCTGGGAACCAACCTGTGTATCGTGGATTTTCTGGAGCCAGCCGGCCACTCCCAGCCACAGGTCCCCAAACAAATACTACGGCCCTTTTCCCTGGAAGTAAAACTGACCTGCCCATCATCTGGCTGGCACATTGCAGCAGCCACTTGGTAATATCAAACCTGCCCATCTTGGCACTGGTGCCACCTTTCATCTGGGAACCATCCTGCGTATCGTGGATTTTCAGAAGCCAGCCGGCTACTCCCAGCCTCAGGCCCCCGAACACAAACCACGGCCCTTTTCCCTGGCAAACAAAACATACCCACCCCGCTTCTGGCTGGCAGATTGCAGGAGCCACTTGCCTCTATCAAAACAGCCCGACTTGGCACTGGTGCCACCTTTCATCTGGAAACCATCCTGCGTATCGTGGATTTTCAGGAGCCAGCCGGCCACTCCAGCCACAGGCCCCGAACACAAACACGGCCCTTTTCCTGGAATTAAAATGACCTGCCCATCTTCTGGTGGCAGATTGCAGGAAACACTTGGCTCTCTCAACCAGCCACCTTTGCACTGGTGCACCTTTCATGTGGGAACCCTCCTGCTATCGTGGTTTTCAGGAGCCAGCCGGCCACTCCCAGCCACAGGCCCCGAACACAAACCACGGCCCTTTTCCCAGGCAAACAAACTCACCCGCCCTCTTCTGGCTGGCAGATTGCAGGAGCCACTTCACTCCATGAATCCAGCCCGACTCGGCACTGGTGCCACCTTTCATCTGGGAATCATCCTGCGTATCGTGGATTTTAAGGAGCCAGCGGCCACTCCAGCCACAGGCCCGGAACACAAACTACGGCCCTTTTCACTTGCAAACAAAACTATCCCGCCCGCTTCTTGCTGGAAGAGTGCAGGAGCCACTTGTACTATCAAACCAGCCCGACTTGGCACTGGTGCCACTTTTCATCTGGGACCCATCCTGCGTATCGTGGATTTTCAGGAGCCAGCCGGCCACTCCCAGCCACAGGTCCCCAAACAAATACTACGGCCCTTTTCCCTGGAAGAAACATGACCTGCCCATCATATGGCTGGCACATTGCAGCAGCCACTTGGTATTATCAAACCATCCCATCTTGGCACTGGTGCCACCTTTCATGTGGGAACCATCCTGCGTATCGTGGATTTTCAGGTGCCAGCCGGCCACTCCCAGCCACAGGCCCCAAACACAAACTACGGCCCTTTTCCCTGGAAGTAAAACTGACCTGCCCGTCATCTGGCTGGCAGATTGCAGGAGCCACTTGACTCTATCAATCCAGCCCGACTCGGCACTGGTGCCACCTTTCATCTGGGAACCATCCTGCGTATCGTGGATTACTGGAGCCAGCCGGCCACTCCCAGCCACAGGCCCCGAACACAAACCACGGCCCTTTTCCTGGCAAACAAAACTACCCACCCAGCTTCTGGCTGGAAGATTGCAGGAGCCACTGGACTCTATCAAACCAGCCCGACTCGACACTGGTGCCACCTTTCATCAGGGAACCATCCTGCGTATCGTGGATTTTCAGGAGCCAGCCGGCCACTCCCAGCCACAGGTCCCCAAACAAATACTACGGCCCTTTTCCCTGGAATTAAAACTAACCCACCCGCTCTGGCTGGGAGATTGCAGGAGACAATTGCCTCTATCAAACCAGCCCGACTTGGTGCTGGTGCCACCTTTCATGTGGGAACCATCCTGCGTATCGTTTATTTTCAGAGCCAGCCGGCCACTCCCAGCCACAGGCGCCCAAACAAAAGCCACGGCCCTTTTCCTGGAAGTAAACTGACCTGCCATCTTCTGGCTGCAGATTGCAGGAACCACTTGGCTCTCTCAAACCAGCCCAACTTGGCACTGGTGCCACCTTTCATCTGGGAACCATCCTGCGTATCGTGGATTTTCAGGAGCCAGCGGCCACTCCCAGCCACGGCCCAAACAAAAACCACGCCCTTTTCCCTGGCAAACAAACTCACCGCCCCGCTTCTGGCTGGCAGATTGCAGGAGACACTTCCCTCAATCAAACCAGCCTGACTCGGCAGTGGTGCCACCTTTCATCTGGGAACCAACCTGTGTATCGTGGATTTTCTGGAGCCAGCCGGCCACTCCAGCCACAGGCCCAAACAAATACTACGGTCCTTTTCCTGGAAGTAAAACTGACCTGCCCATCATCTGGCTGGCACATTGCAGCAGCCACTTGGTAATATCAAACCTGCCCATCTTGGCAGTGTGCACCTTTCATCTGGGAACCATCCTGCGTATCGTGGATTTTCAGAAGCCAGCCGGCCACTCCCAGCCACAGGCCCCCAAACAAATACTACGGCCCTTTTCCTGGAAGTAAAACTGACCTGCCCGTCATCTGGCTGGCAGATTGCAGGAGCCACTTGCCTCTATCAATCCAGCCCGACTTGGCACTGGTGCACCTTTCATCTGGGAACCATCCTGCATATCGTTGATTTTCAGGAGCCAGCCGGCCACTCCAGCCACAGGCCCCCGAACACAAACCACGGCCCTTTTCCCAGGCAAACAAAACTCACCCGCCCTGCTTCTGGCTGGCAGATTGCAGGAGCCACTTCACTCTATGAATCCAGCCCGACTCGGCACTGGTGCCACCTTTCATCTGGGAACCATCCTGCGTATCGTGGATTTTAAGGAGCCAGCGGCCACTCCCAGCCACAGGCCCCGAACACAAACTACGGCCCTTTTCACTTGCAAACAAAACTATCCCCCCGCTTCTTGCTGGAAGAGTGCAGGAGCCACTTGGTACTATCAACCAGCCCGACTTGGCACTGCTGCCACTTTTCATCTGGGACCCATCCTGCGTATCGTGGATTTTCAGGAGCCAGGCGGCCACTCCCAGCCACAGGCCCCAAACAAATACTACGGCCCTTTTCCCTGGAAGTAACAATGACTGCCCATCATATGGCTGGCACATTGCAGCAGCCACTTGGTAATATCAAACCTGACCATCTTGGCATGGTGCACCTTTCATTGGGAACCATCCTGCGTATCGTGGATTTTCAGGTGCCAGCCGGCCACTCCCAGCCACAGGCCCCAAACACAAACTACGGCCCTTTTCCTGGAAGTAAAACTGACCTGCCCGTCATCTGGCTGGCAGATTGCAGGAGCCACTTGACTCTATCAATCCAGCCCGATCGGCACTGGTGCACCTTTCATCTGGGAACCATCCTGCGTATCGTGGATTTTCAGGAGCCAGCCGCCACTCCAGCCACAGGCCCCGAAAACACAAACCACGGCCCTTTTCCCTGGCAAACAAAACTCACCCGCCCCGCTTCTGGCTGGCAGATTGCAGGAGACACTTCGCTCTATCAAACCAGCCCGACTCGGCACTGGTGCCACCTTTCATCTGGGAACCATCCTGCGTATCGTGGATTTTCAGGAGCCAGCCGGCCACTGCCAGCCACAGGCCCCCGAACACAAACCACGGCCCTTTTCCCTGGAAACAAAACTCACCCGCCCGCTTCTGGCTGGCAGATTCAGGAGCCACTTCCCCATATCAAACCAGTCAGACTAGGCACTGGTGCCACCTTTCATCTGGAAACCATCTGCGTATCGTGGATTTTCAGGAGCCAGCCGGCCACTCCCAGCCACAGGCCCCAAAACAAATCTACGGCCCCTCTCCCTGGAAGTAAAACTGACCTGCCCGTCTTCTGGCTGGCAGATTGCAGGAGCCACTTGCCTCTATCAATCCAGCCCGACTCGGCACTGGTGCCACCTTTCATCTGGGAACCATCCTGCATATCGTTGATTTTCAGGAGCCAGCCGGCCACTCCCAGCCACAGGCCCCCGAACACAAACCACGGCCCTTTTCCCTTGCAAACAAAACTCACCCGCCCTGCTTCTGGCTGGCAGATTGCAGGAGACACTTCCCCATATCAAACAAGCCCGACTCGGCACTGGTGCCACCTTTCATCTGGGAACCATCTTGCGTATCGTGGATTTTCAGTAGCCAGCTGGCCACTCCCAGCACCACGCCCGGAAACACAAAACAGGGCCCTTTTCCCTGGAAACTGAACTAGAGAAATATGGGACAGTTTACCAGCTAATATTGTTTGAATAATATGGTCATGATAATAGATTTCTACAACGAATTTTTAAAATCATTTTCGAGTTCAGAATGTCCAAGAGTGAGGTCTTTTTCTTGTCTTATCTATATTGCAGCGAAATTGATAAATGAAGACCAAATCTTTATTTTTCTTTTTAAACCAAGTTGATAATTCCCATTCATTAATCCATTTTTTGGACTAATTTTTGCCATTCTGATGTATGTTGTCATTTCTTTACAATCGACATTCTGTGACTATGTTGACAAGTCTTGGGTGATGATCCTAACTGGTCTTAGATACACATAGGGGGAAATTTCCTCAGCCAGTGTCAGTCCTGAGCATGCGTATCAGAAGATCTTTCTATAGCTGGGAATTTTCCCATGAAAGGGATTCAGTTAGGGAAGAGACACTTGTCCCAGAGTTTTACATTCTTCTTGAACACTGCTTAAGGAACATGGATCCCATGTCCATTTGGATCTCTGTCTGCACAGAACTTTGTCATGCCAGTGCTTGAAATGCATCTCGAAGAGAATTCACTACACAGAATGAATGAGGGCTGTGGTAGGGCTCAGTGGGGCTCACCAGGCCCAACCCCCCTGTTAAAGCAGGATACCTAGAGCCTCTTGCCCGGGATTCTATCTGGGTGTACTTTTAATGTCTTCTAAGATCCAGGCTTCAGAAGCTTACTGGGCAGTCTGTGCCGCGGTTGTCACCCTCACAGTAAAACATCATTTGGTGATGTTCATAGGCAATCTCCTGTATTTCAGTGTGTGCCCACTGCCTCTTGTCTTTTCACTCAGCATCACTTAAAAGACACTGGTTCCCTCCCTTTTGCATTATTGCTTCCCGTATGTATGTTTGCAGCCAAGTAGAGAAATGTAAACAACTTTCCTGAAGGCCACGCAGACAATATTCCCTTCATCTACCAGTCAAGTTGATTCATCAGAGGTGTTGAAAAAGTTGTTCAGCATGAAATTCCCCAAGAAAAATCCATGCCGAGTACATTGCTTTGTCCTCCTTCATATGCCAGGCAAGGCTTTCGGGGTATAGCTGCCCCATCAACTTCGTGGGGATAAAAAAGAGGCTGGCTGATTTGTACTTTTCCGAGTCCTCCTAATTGTCATTTTTGAAGAGGGCAGTCTTTTGCTTTCATGCAGTCCTAGCTACGGAAAACTCCATACTTTCGTCTTTAGCGTTTCTTGTCCTCTCCAACTTCGCAAAAACTTTTTCCACGATGTCTGGCAAGGAGAATCTGGGTCAGGGCTGAAAACATCTCCCATCGTGTTGTACATGTTGCAGAGAAGTCTGCAGAGTGTTTTGCAGGAGGAAAAAGAAAGTTGTTGAAAACACCTTCCATTCGAATGTTCATGTGTTTGGAAAAGGTAGGACAGTGGCAAGGTACTGATTTGGATCAGTTTGCAAGCGGTGCACACTATCCCAGTATTGTGCAGCTTCCTTCTTCACCTTCAGTAGCTACTGGTCTCTCCGGCTCCGGAGCGAAGAAGCGGCTTCTTCGCGCAAAGGCGATTGTACCGGTCGTAGTGCACTCCAGGTGCGGCTTCTACAAATGTGCCGGGGACAGGCGCTTAGCTCCGGGAACTCCGTATTTCATCTTTAGGTTACTTTTGTGGTCTACATCATTGCAAAAATGCTTTCCACTATGTCTGGCAAGGAGAATCTGGGTCAGGCTGAAAACATCTCCCATCGTGTTGTACATGTTGCAGAGAGGTTTGCAGAGTGTTTTGCAGAAGAAAAAGAAAGTTGTCCAAAACACCTTCCAACGAATATTCATGTGTTTGGAAAAGGTAGGAAAGTGGTAAGGTACTGTTTTCTATCAGTTTGCAAGCTGCGCACACTATCCCAGTGTTGTTCAGCTTCATTCTTCACCTTCCGAAGCAGCCGCTCTCACCGGCCCCGGAGACGAAGAGGCGGCTTCTTCGCGCAAAGGCGATTGTGCCGGTCACAGTGCTCACAGTGCGGCGGCTTCTGACGAAATGTGCCCGGGACCGGCGCTTAGCTCCGGGGACTCCGTATTTCGTCTTTAGCGTCTTTTGGGTCTACATCATTGCAGAAATCTTTCCACTATGTCTGGCAAGGAGAAACTGTGCCTGCACAGAAAACATCTCCCATCGTGTTTACATGTTGCAGAGAGTTTGCTGAGTGTTTTGCAAGAAGAAAAACAAAGTTGTCCAAAACACCTTCCAACCGAATATTCATGTGTTTGGAAAAGGTAGGAAAGTGGTAAGGTACTGTTTTGGATCAGTTTGCAAGCTGTGCACACTATCCCAGTGTTGTGCAGCTTCATTCTTCACCTTCCGAGAGCCGCTCTCTCCGGCTTCCCGGAGGCGAAGAGGCGGCTTCTTCGCGCAAGGCGATTGTGCCGGTCACAGTGCTCCAGTGCGGCGGCTTCTGACGAAATGTGCCGGGGACCGGCGCATAGCTCTGGGGAACTCAGTATTTCGTCTTTAGCGTCTTTTGTGTTCTACATCATCGCAGAAAGGCTTTCACTATGTCTGGCAAGGAGAAACTGTGCCTGCACAGAAAACACCTCCCATCGGGTTTTACATGTTGCAGAGAGCTCTGCAGAGTGTTTTGCAAGAAGAAAAACAAAGTTGTCCAAAACATCTTCCAAACGAATGTTCATGTGTTTGGAAAAGGTAGGAGAGTGGTAAGGTACTGTTTTCTATCAGTTTGCAAGCTGCGCACACTAACCCATTGTTGTGCAGCTTCATTCTTCTCCTTTTGGAAGCTACTGCTCTCTCCGGCTTCCGGAGGCGAAGACGCGGCTTCTTCGAGCCAAGGTGATTGTTCTCGTCACAGTGCTCTAAAGTGCGGCGGCTTCTTTCGAAATGTTCCCGGGACCGGCGCTTAGTTCCGGGGACATCTGTACCTTTGTCTTTAGCGTCTTTTGTGGTCTACATCATTGCAAAAATCTTTTCCACTATGTCTGGCAAGGAAAAACTCTGCCTGCACAGAAAACATCTCCCATGGTGTTTTACATGTTGCAGCGAAGTCTGCAGAGTGTTTTGCAGGAAGAAAAGGAAAGTTGTCCAAAACACTTTCCAACAGAATGTTCATGTGTTTGGAATAGGTAGGAGAGTAGTAAGGTACTGTTTTCTATCAGTTTGCAAGCTGTGCACACTATCCCAGTGTTGTGCAGCTTCATTCTTCAGCTTTCAGAGGCAGCCGCTCTCTCCGGCTTCCGGAGGCAAAGAGGCGGCTTCTTCGCGCAAAGGCGATTGTGCCGGTCACAGTGCACTGCAGACCGCGGCTTCTGCCGTAATGTGCCCCGTATCTGCTCATAGCTCCGGGGGTCTCTGTACCTTCCAATTCCGTTTTTGGTCTTGGCAATGCAAATGGTTTACTTGCAGCAGTAGGACGGGACAGTTAACTGGACTTTTTGCTTTTAGAGAGAAGCTAATGAAAAAGTTTCACCAGGATCAGAGCAGGTTGTAAAACAAGAAAATTGTCATGAAAAGAAGCCAGCCTTGTCCCCTTAGGTTTGCTAGCTGTGTTTGAACAAAATGAAATGTGTCAACTCGGTGTTCCTGGGTATCACATCAGTAACAGGTACTTCAGTTGCTGAATTTCTCTCGTCAAGTCAAGAAGAGAATCCAAGGAATTGTGATTTCATGCTCACAATTCACCCTGTGGTGCCGAAAGGTGAAAAAGGGGTGGAAGGTGCACGGGTCAATTAACTTGAATGGCCTATGTAAATCAGCGGCCAGTGATTTCCTGAAGGCTTCAACAGGTCAGTTGCCTATGTTTTTCTTGGAATTGTTTTAACCGTCGGTCTTGTTTTTTTGGGATTCTTTTACCCTTTCCCTATTAGTTCAGCCTTTGGTCTCCAGCCTTTGCTGACATTTCAAGTATCTCGGTAGCCTGGAAATGTGTTGTCATTATTGCTCACATCATTATTCCCTTCAAAGGGTTGTTTGCCTCAAGTCTCAGTTTTGCTGGTTTTCTGCTAGTTGATTGTCAGAGGGCAGCAGGTGTTGTGTAGGAGCAAGTACACAAACCCATAGCTTGCTTTTCTTTTGATTTGGCCTGTGTAGCTAATGGAATGACTGAACATCTGTGAGAGGCTTTTCTCTCCCCGTTAGGTTTCACTGGAAGGGCAGATGCAAATCGTCTACCTGAAGTCTTGGCACAGAAGAAAGTAGTGGTTTGCTGCTGCATCTAGCTAGAAGCTTACAAAAGGAAGGCCTTGGGCTGAGGCCCATTCCATTGGCTAAGTAGAAAAGGACTGTGGGAAGGTGAGGCAGCTGAATTAGAGGTAGATCAACAAGTGTGTTCAAAGCCTGGTGTATGGTGGTTGGTTGAATGGTGTTTGTTATGGCTTAAAGCTATGGAACTGATAAAGGCAAAGTTGCAAGAAAGCAGCTCTCCTTTGCATCTTGCTGGGGACTCTGCTTCACCACGGACCCTCAACTCCAAGTTTGCCAAGGAGATGATCAGTAGGACTGTTGCAGAGCTGCTGTGTGCATCTGAATGGAATGGCAGAGAGTGAAGCGCTGGACATTTCTGGCTTTAGTACAATGCTGCTGCATTGGTGCCAGTTTAGTTGGTTTTCCATCAGTGGCCTTTCTGTCTAGAAGTACACTGCCCAGAATCTTTCTAGCATGTGATGCCATTTCCTTCCTGTTGTTTTCATACCTTCCTTCAGTTGAAAGGATGATACAATCTTTACATTTTGAAGATCCCTGTTAGGAAACACTATGCAAGAGGAGTCATCGCTCCCTTTTCTTCTGCCTCCTTTGTCATTTTCAGAGACTCATTTCAAATTTCTGCTAATGTCAAGAGGAATACTGAGATTACCTAGCAGGGTTGGCACTCTCAGCTGCTTTCTTCTTTCATGCTGCTTCATACTGGATGTGACTTAAAGGCCTCGTTTTGTCATCTGCATTCTGCTGTGATCCAAAGCTAAATATTCCAGGCGTGTGAACACAAAAAGAACTCCTAGGCTTTTGCAAGAACTAGCCCAGGAGGATTTGTGTTCAATTTGATCTCTACAGTGTTTCAGAAAAAAGGAGATTGTACTGTCTTCTTGTGTACTCTCTTCTTGTGCTCTCATGCCTTGCATGTCCTAGTTAATCTACCGGCGTGACTCATTTGGCATCATCTCATGGTACAAATTCTGCATAGTTTCGTGTCCTTACAAATGCCAGTTGCCAAGGAGCCTATCTGACCATTCAAGGGGCAAAGAATTGTAAGGCTGGCAAGTTCAGTTGCCGAAACTGTAAGTCATGCCATATCAAAGTGACAGAGAAAATCCATTGATCTAGGACTTTCAGCTGGACACCTCTGAGAATAGCAGCTTGTCAGCAATGACACAGCCATCTTCCTAGCTGTATTCCAGAAAGAGGAAAGGGACACCTTCAATGATTAATATGTTTGGCATGAGAAAAATGCAAGAAATGCACCGGAAATTACTTTAGACAGATAAAGTGCGTTTCTCTAGTGAGAATTATGAACTTGCTCTTTCTTGTCTGTGCCTCTACTCTTCACAGAAGACAGGGGAGCATTTCATTATTATTGTTCTTTTGCTTGTTTTGTTGGCCTCCCTCATTTCACCTGCAATTAACAAATTTGCCTTTCTTTACTGGCTTTTCTTACTTTACTTCGAGAATTTTACATTAGGTCAACTAACATAATGGTCAAAGTTCTCAGACAGTGGAGAGAAGTAGACGGTACAGAAAAAAGAAAAAAACAAATCCAGAAAAATAGATAAATTCTACCAATCTTCTGTGAGAACATTAGGCCACAAGATTTCTTTCAACTGAGTAATGCAGGGGATATTTGACGCAGCCAAATCAGGCCGACATTGCACAGGAGCCAGCACGGGTCTGCGTATCGTGGATTTTCAGAACCCAGCTGCCCCTACCAGCCACAGGCGCCCAAACAAAAACGACGGCCCTTTTCCCTTGAAAAAAAACTCACCCGATCCGCTTCTGGATGGCAGATTGCAGGAGCCACGTGCCTCTATCAAACCAGCCTGACTCGGCACTGGTGCCACCTTTCATCTGGGAACCATCCTGCGTATCGTGGATTTTCAGGAGCCAGCCGGCCACTCCCAGCCACAGGCCCCCAAACACAAACCACGGCCCTTTTCCCTGGAAGTAAAACTGACCTGCCCGTCGTCTGGCTGGCAGATTGCAGGAGCCACTTGCCTCTATCAATCCAGCCCGACTCGGCACTGGTGCCACCTTTCATCTGGGAACCCTCCTGCGTATCGTGGATTTTCAGGAGCCAGCCGGCCACTCCCAGCCACAGGCCCCCGAACACAAACCACGGCCCTTTTCCCATGCAAACAAAACTAACCCGCCCCGCTTCTGGCTGGAAGATTGCAGGAGCCACTTGACTCTATCAAACCAGCCCGACTCGACACTGGTGCCACCTTTCATCTGGGAACCATCCTGCGTATTGTGGATTTTCAGGAGCCTGGCGGACACTCCCAGCCACAGGTCCCCAAACAAATACTACGGCCCTTTTCCCTGGAATTAAAACAGACCTGCCCATCTTCTGGCTGGCAGATTGCAGGAGCCACGTGGTACTATCAAAACAGCCCGACTTGGCACTGCTGCCACTTTTCATCTGGGAACCATCCTGCGTATGGTGGATTTTCAGGAGCCAGCCGGCCACTCCCAGCCACAAGTCCCCGAACACAAACTACGGCCCTTTTCCCTGGCAAAGAAAACTCACCCGCCCCGCTTCTGGCTGGCAGATTGCAGGAGCCACTTGCCTCTGTCAAACCAGCCCGACTTGGCACTGGTGCCACCTTTCATCTGGGAACCATCCTGCGTATCGTGGATTTTCTGGAGCCAGCCGGCCACTCCCAGCCACAGTCCCCAAACACATCTACGGCCCTTTTCCCTGGAAGTAAAACTGACCTGCCCTCTCTGGCTGGCAGATTGCAGGAGCCACTTGCCTCTATCAAACCAGCCCGACTTGGCACTGGTGCCACCTTTCATCTGGGAGCCATCCTGCGTATCGTTGATTTTCAGGAGCCAGCCGGCCACTCCCAGCCACAGGCCCCCGAACACAAACCACGGCCCTTTTCCCTGGAAGTAAAACTGACCTGCCCAGCATCTGGCTGGCAGATTGCAGGAGCCACTTGCCTCTATCCATCCAGCCCAACTCGGCACTGGTGCCACCTTTCATCTGGGAACCATCCTGCGTATCGTGGATTTTCAGGAGCCAGCCGGCCACTCCCAGCCACAGGTCCCCAAACAAATACTACGGCCCTTTTCCCTGGAATTCAAACAGACCTGCCCATCTTCTGTCTGGCAGATTGCAGGAGCCACTTGGCTCTCTCAAACCAGCCCAACTTGGCACTGGTGCCACCTTTCATCTGGGAACCATCCTGCGTATCGTGGATTTTCAGGAGCCAGCCGGCCACTCCCAGCCACAGGCCCCCGAACACAAACTACGGCCCTTTTCCCTGGCAAACAAAACTCACCCGCCCCGCTTCTGGCTGGGAGATTGCAGGTGCCACTTGCCTCTATCAAACCAGCCCGACTTGGCACTGGTGCCACCTTTCATCTGGGAGCCATCCTGCGTATTGTGGATTTTCAGGAGCCAGCCGGCCACTCCCAGCCAAAAGTCCCCAAAAACAATCTACGGCCCCATTCCCTGGAAGTAAAAATGACCTGCCCATCATCTGGCTGGCACATTGCAGCATCCACTTGGTAATATCAAACCTGCCAAACTTGGCACTGGTGCCACCTTGGGTCTGGGAACCATCCGACGTATCGTGGATTTTCAGGAGCCAGCCGGCCACTCCCAGCCACAGGCCCCCAAACACAAACTACGGCACTTTTCCCTGGAAGTAAAACTGACCTGTCCGTCATCTGGCTGGCAGATTGCAGTAGACACTTCCCTCTATCAAACCAGCCCGACTCGGTACTGGTGCCACCTTTCATCTGGGAACCATCCTGCGTATCGTGGATTTTCAGGAGCCAGCCGGCCACTCCCAGCCACAGGCCACCAAACACAATCTACGGCCCTTTTCCCTGGAAGTAAAACTGAACTGCCCGTCATCTGGCTGGCAGATTGCAGGAGCCACTTGCCTCTATCAATCCAGCCCGACTTGGCACTGGTGCCACCTTTCATCTGAGAACCATCCGGCGTATCGTGGATTTTCAGGAGCCAGCCGGCCACTGCCAGCCACAGGCCCCCAAACAAAAACTACGGCCCTTTTCCCTGGAAGTAAAACTGACCTGCCCGTCATCTGGCTGGCAGATTGCAGGAGCCACTTGCCTCTATCAATCCAGTCCAACTCGGCACCGGTGCCACCTTTCATCTGGGAACCATCCTGTGTATCGTGGATTTTCAGGAGCCAGCCGGCCACTCCCAGCCACAGGCCCCCAAACACAATCTACGGTCCTTTTCCCTGGAAGTAAAACTGACCTGCCCGTCATCTGGCTGACAGATTGCAGGAGCCACTTCCCTCTATCAAACCAGCCCGACTCGGCACTGGTGCCACCTTTCATCTGGGAACCATCCTGCGTATCGTGGATTTTCAGGAGCCAGCCGGCCACTCACAGCCACAGGCCCCCAAACACAAACTACGGCCCTTTTCCCTGGGAAACAAAACTCACCCGCCCCGCTTCTGGCTGGCAGATTGCAGGTGCCACTTGCCTCTATCAAACCAGCCCGACTTGGCACTGGTGCCACCTTTCATCTGGGAGCCATCCTGCGTATTGTGGATTTTCAGGAGCCAGCCGGCCACTCCCAGCCAAAAGTCCCCAAAAACAATCTACGGCCCTTTTCCCTGGAAGTAAAACTGACCTGCCCATCATCTGGCTGGCACATTGCAGCATTCACTTGGTAATATCAAACCAGCCCGACTTGGCACTGGTGCCACCTTTCATCTGGGAACCATCCTGCGTATCGTGGATTTTCAGGAGCCAGCCGGCCACTCCCAGCCACAGGCCCCCGAACACAAACTACGGCCCTTATCCCTGGAAGTAAAACTGACCTGCCCGTCATCTGGCTGGCAGATTGCAGGAGCCACTTGCCTCTATCAATCCAGTCCAACTCGGCACTGGTGCCACCTTTCATCTGGGAACCATCCTGCGTATCGTGGATGTAGCAGATAGGGCCTGGCGTTCGGAAGATCTCGTGATGTTACGGGAAGACAAGGCCCCTGCCCCCTTAGATAAGAAAATTAACATAGGAATGTAGCCCCCCAAACCGGATTCCGGTAACTTTCCACTTGCCCAGGTAACTTTCCATCCCTACTAACCATAGATGGTAAAGACAGACCCCCACCTGACGTAGAAGCCCCTTAGACTATAAAACCCCACGGGAAGAGAGAATAAAGGCCTTTGATCCTCCACCATATTGGTGTCCGCGTGTTTCTTAGGCCCGAGTGACCCTGGGGAATGGGTCACCGTGCTGTCTCCTGAAACCAGGCCGCCTGCCTTATATCAGAAGGCAACATTCTGGTGCCGAAACCCGGGAAGCCGATCAGCGCCCTGGGAACGGGAATTCGCCTGGACAGGAGGCAGCGGCTGCAGCGGCAGGTCCGACTACAGCGGGGGAGACGTCCCCGGACCGGCAAGGAACATGGAATCCTATGCAAAGGTCGTATCAGATATGCATGCACAGTTTGGGTTAAAATGTAAAATTAAGGATTTATCTCTCGCATTGCCGAGATTGGTTAAGCTCGGGGCTATAGAAAGCCCCACGGATATCCTCCATCCGGAGGTTTGGGACGATATTACTAAGGTTCTGGCCGAAGACACTATGTCGTCCGGCTCAGGGAAAGCCCTAAAATCCTGGGGCAAAGTTCTCCAGGCTTTACAGAAAGCTCGACAAGAGCAGGAAGCCTGGAAAGCCGCACAAACCTGCTTGCTAGCCCCCCCACAGCCCGGGGTAGGTGCGGCGACACAGACTGCGGAGACTCTTGACCCGGGCGGCCTTGCGGGGGGGGCGCGGCCGGCGGAAACCCCCCAGAGAGCGGGCTCGCCATTGGGGGGGGAAGGACACGCGCGGGCGTTCTGGCGGGGGTTGGCGGAGGAGGCGCGGAACGCGGCCGACCCCGCCGAGAGCGGCGCCGGGAGTGGCGCTGGGAGCGGCGCCGGGAGCGGCAGGGACTCCCCGCCGCCATATGGGTTTGAAAAAAGCGCCGAAGCACGTGGTGAGGGCGGAAGTAAGGAGACGGGGGGCGGAAATGCAGTCAGCGCGCCCCAGAACGCATGTGCGGGAGAGCGGGGAGAAGGGGCGGCCCCCGCGGTACGGCGTGAGACCAATCAAAGCGCTCTATTCAAATTAAGTCCTTATAGGGCAAGACCCTCTCCCAGCAGGAGGCGGGGGGACCCCAGGGGGAGGGAACGGCCCGACCCCCGCAGGAGGGGGCGGGGTCGGAGCCCGGGAAAAAGGCAGAGCAGCCCGGAAGTGCGGGCTCACTCTGTTTCCGGCTCTGACTCTGACTCGGTCTGGGACGAGGAGGAGTCAGGGAGTTCGGATTCAGAGAGCTCGGATTCGGATTCTAGCTTTAACAGAGGGAGATCAGCGACATACAAGGTTTCTAGTCGCAAGGCTCCTGCGTGGGTGAAGGGATCATTAGAGAAAGACCGGACTCCGCTTACGGATTGGCGGAAAATAAAGATGTTTTGTGCGGAGTGGAGCCCGTCTGCTAACCTGGTGCTCCCGGTCCGCGTAAGGGGAACAGGCGATAACCAACAGAGGACTTACTCCCCTGTAAACCCAAAGGAAATCCAGGCAATAATCAAAGCGATTGCAGACAAGGGAATTAATTCTGCCATGGTTACCACACTTATTGATGGCGTTTTCGGAGGGGATGATATGTTGCCTTTTGATATTAAACAGACGTGTAAGATGATTTTTGATGGTGCGGGGATGATAGTTTTTAAACAGGAGTGGGAAGATCAATGCACAAAGGAGCTGGCCCGAGTGACAGGACCTAACCATCCACTACATGGCTCCAGCTTACAAAGGCTCATGGGCAGAGACCCCACCATGATAACACCCCAGGCGCAGGCTGAGGGCTTGCGGGCTCATGAGGTTATGACAACCACCCGTGCTGCCCGGGAAGCTATCCGTGCAGCGGCTAAAGTAGTAGCCAGTCCAGCCCCATGGTCGACCATCAAACAGAGTGAGAGCGAGAGCTTCACTCAGTTTGTGGACAGACTTCAGGCAGCATTGGACTCCTCCTCGTTGCCGTCGGAGGCTAAGGGTCCCGTGCTGGCAGACTGCCTGCGCCAGCAGTGTAACTCAGCCACCAAGGACATCTTAAGGTCACTGCCACCTGAGGCTAATGCAGCAACCATGATTAGGCACGTTGCAAAGGAAGAGCATCTGGCTCCTATCCAAACAGCAGTTCACACTGCAATAACCAGTGTGATGGCATGCCTTAAGTGTGGCCAGGCAGGCCACCTGGCAGCAAACTGTCCCCAGCCAAGGCGCCTATCAGCAGCTGCTCCGCCACGCCAAGGGGGTCTTAGGGGACCGTGCTGGGCATGCGGGAAGAAGGGGCACTTGGCTAAGGAATGCAGATCCAGGCTTCAGGGAAACGGGAGAGGGGGGGGGCAGCCGGGCCGTGTCCAGCCCCCTCCCACCTGGAATATGCAGCGGCCCAGCTACAGCAACCCCCAGTGGGGCAGGGGACCCTCATATCCTATCCCCCCACAGGGAGTAGCCAATTTTGCATCCCTGCCTACGGTGCAATGGCAAAGCTATGCAACCCCCTCAGCACCCTCACACCCCCCACTGCCACAAGCTGCGCCGGTGGTACAGGGCCAGCAGGAGACGCCCCAGAGCGGGATCCCTGGGTGGCCCTAGCTATGAAAATAGGGAGGGAACCCTTGATGGTGTGGGGAACATGCCGGCTTTATGGTAGTCAGGATTCCCATGTCATAAGGTTACAGTTCTGGGCGGACACGGGTTCAGACTGCACGATTATTCCCCAAGCACATTGGCCCAGACATTGGCAATTCAAAGAAGTCCCTCCAGTGAATGGAGTGGGAGGGCAGTCTCGGGCATGGAAAAGCACCCAGCTGGTGGCTATAACACTCCACACGAAAAAGGGACCAGAACAGACAGTTGCGATCCACCCATACATACTGCAAAACTCTCCACCCCTGTTAGGAAGGGACATTCTTTCCATGCTAGGATTCCGGATTACAAATTTATCCTAAGGGCCACTGCTGTACACCCTCCGCTGCCGATCAAATTGACCTAGAAATCATCAGACCCCGTATGGGTTGAGCAGTGGCCCCTGACAGAGCCTCGAGCGGCAGCCTTGCTGGAACTGGTCGACCGCGAACTGCAAAAGGGTCACATAGAACCCTCCATCAGCCTCTGGAACACCCCCGTATTCGTGATCCCCAAAAGGTCCGGAGAAGGCTATCGTCTCATCCACGACCTGAGAGAGGTAAACAAAGCGATTCAACCCATGGGTCCGGTCCAGACACTGCTACCCACAAACTCAGCCATCCCTGCAGGGCGGCCGTGCGCAGTGCTGGACATCAAGGACTGTTTCTTCTCAATACCCCTGCACCCTGAGGACAGAGAACGATTTGCCTTTTCCGTGGCATTCCGAAATGGCGAACGGCCTAACCTCCGCTTCCAATGGCGGGTATTGCCACAGGGACTTGTCAACAGTCCTGTCATATGCCAAATCACTGTGGACAAAGCACTGATGCCAGTTCGACACTCCCATCCCACCGCAACCATCATCCAGTACATGGACGACATCCTGGTAGCAGCTCCATCGGCAAGTGAAGTGGATCACCTGGTATCCACAATCACGGAAACCCTTCAGGCCAACGGCTTCGAGATCGCAAGTGCAAAGATCAAGAGAGGACCCTGCGTGACCTTCCTGGGAGTGGGGATCACAAGCTCCTACGTGACACCCCCTGAGGCGAAGGTCAGTCGAGACGTCAAAACACTACACGACGTGCAACGCCTGGTGGGATCACTGCAGTGGCTTCGCAACATTGTCCTGATTCCTCCTGAGGTCATGGACCCCCTGTATGACCTCCTGAAAGGAAAGCACCCCTGGGAACCCAAGGAGCTGACGCCGCAAGCCACAAGCTCCCTCGACTTCATCGAAAGCCAGATGTCCACGGGCACACTTGCCAGGTGGAACCCAGCCCTGCCACTGGACTTATACGTTCACTTTACACCGAGGGGGGGAGTGGGAGCACTGGCTCAAGGACCTTCTGAAAAGGCCCGACCGATTCAATGGGTGGTTCTCGGAAGACCTGCTCGTGCTTTCTCCCCAGGAATCGAATGCATCGCTAACCTCATCATGAAAGGCAGGAAACTCGCTTTGAAACACCTAGGGACTGAGCCAACAAGCATCCACCTTCCGTTTCGCAAGCAACCAATTACGGAGTCAGTCACGATATCGGAGTACCTAGCCCTTGCTCTCACCGGCTTCGGAGGAGAAATCTCCTACTCCTCCAAACCACCCTGGACTAAGCTGCTGACCATTGTCGACATGGACATACCACCAAAGGTCATGGACCGACCGCAGCCAGGACCAACGGTCTTCACAGATGCTTCCTCCAGGACTTCAACTGCAGCAGCAGTGTGGCAGGCAGGAGAGCAATGGCATTGCGTCAAAGCATGTGACCCCACACTGTCAGTGCAACAGCTGGAGGCGACAGCAGTAGTCTTGGCGTGCGGACTCTTTCAAGAGGAACACCTTAACATAGTAACGGACTCTATATTCGTGGCAAAGCTTTGCCTAGCCATGGCAGGACCAGGAGTGTCTACATCAGCAGCAGCCCTAATGCTGGAAGAAGCACTCTCCTCGCGACAGGGCACCGTGTCAGTCATTCACATTAACAGCCATGACCCAGTCAAAGGATACTTCCAGATTGGCAACGACAAGGCGGACGCCGCAGCAAAAGGCGTGTGGACGTTGCAGGAAGCTCGTCAGCTGCACGAGTCGCTCCACATCGGAGCCAAAGCGCTGGCAAAGAGATGCGGGATCCCGACCGCAGACGCAAAACACGTGGTAGCCACCTGTCCTCATTGCCAGAAGTCACCCCTATGGACCAGTGGAGTCAACCCGAGAGGTCTCAAGCCTTCAGAGATCTGGCAATCGGACTTCACCTGGTGTGAACTACTGAAGCCCCGAGCGTGGCTTGCAGTGACAGTGGACACTTATAGCGGAACGATCATAGCCACACAGCACCCCAAAACAAATTCCAAGGCCACAATTCAGCACTGGCTGACAGCCATGGCTTGGCTTGGTATCCCCAAGCAGATCAAAACGGACAACGGGTCCAATTTCACCTCCAAACCAGTACAAGAATTCGCCTCAAAATGGGGCATCACATTAGTGCAAGGTATCCCATATAACAGTACCGGGCAGGCCATAGTGGAGAGAGCAAATCAGACCCTGAAAACCAAGCTAGAGGTGTTGGCAAAAGCAGAGGGCTTTGCCAATGCCATTCCCCCGGGAGATCAAGCGCGCATGCTGGCAACTGCTTTGCTAGCACTGAATCAGTTCCCTAGGGGAGATGAAACAAACAGTCCCGTTCAAAAGCACTGGGCCACCCGAGCGCTAGAGGAGGGCCCACAGGTAGTAATTAGAAACGAGCTAGGCGAATGGGAACAGGGCTGGAGGCTGATGCTCACGGGGAGAGGGTATGCAGCTGTCAAAAAGGACGGCAAAGTCAGGTGGTGTCCACTTAAGTCGATTAAGCCCGACCTTCATAATAAGCAGGATGAGACTGACGAGAATTGTGAGTTTCTGTTTACAGGACATGCTCATAGGACGTCCTCGTGACGCGTACATGCCCATCCCAGAGGAAAGTGACAGACCACCAAGCCGCTTGGCAGCGCCCGAGAGACCCGCACGGGTGAGACCCAAGCATCAGCGGTGTTTCTGTGTGATTTTGCTGTTGGGGCTTGTTGCCAGAGGACAAGCCAGCCCAGATCACTACCCCCACCGGCCTTTCAGGTGGGTCATGCGTCACCTTAGTAGTGACAAGGTGCTCAGGGAAGTCACCACACCAAACGCCCCATCCTTCGTGCTCCGCATCACCGACCTGTTCCCAGGACGACCAAAGGTAGACCCCAATTCCCCACACGCCACCCACATGTACCTATCCTACTGGTGCCCAGCTTCAAACCCAGGAAAAAGCTACTGCAATCACCCAGGGTGGGGATATTGTGGGCACTGGGGCTGCGAAACCATTGTTACAGATGCCAGACCGTCGGGGCCTGGGTGGGATCCACAAGAGCCCGACAAATTCTTACAGTTCGCCTGGGCACCCAGCGGCTGCAAAACACCCATTTTCCTCCAGGGAAACTTTTATCGCAATCACCATAAAATCCCAAAAATTCGGAAATGCACTAGCTATAACATGACAGTCTTGCAACCACATCACCCCAGTTGGGCCATAGGCCGAACGTGGACAGTTGTCCTTCAAGGGTCAAAAGAGAGAGTAAATGTGCGAATTACCAGGCTCCAACCGTCGGCACCCCGAGCGGTCGGACCAAACAAAGTGATTAAAAGCGTGCCGAAAGGGAAAAACACAACCTACCCTAAAACCCTACCCACTAGAGTTAGCAAAGTCCCAACCGGCCATGCGGAGGTCTTTCAGATAGACCGTGCAGCCGGATCGGACTCAGACCCAATACTTCGTATGTTAGAAGCTACCTTTATATCCCTGAATGAATCCAACCCTAACCTAACCGAATCCTGCTGGCTTTGCTACGATGTCAAACCTCCCTTTTATGAAGGAATTGCTTTAAACACTCCCTTCAGTTACTCCACAGCTGATGCCCCTCACCAGTGCAGATGGGAAACCCCTCGCAAAGGGATCACCCTGAGCCAGGTCACAGGCCAGGGCAGATGCTTTGGCAATGAAACCCTAGCTAGGCGGAAAGGCAACGTCTGCACCAAAGTTGTCAAGCCTAACAGGAAAAACAATAAGTAGGTAGTCCCATCCGCACCTGGGATGTAGGTTTGCCAGCGATCTGGAGTGAGTCCCTGTGTGTCTCTTGCCAAATTTGATGACTCTAACGACTTTTGTGTCCAAGTTCTGATTGTTCCTAGGGTCCTGTACCACTCAGACGAAGAGGTGTACCACCTTTTTGAGGAACCCAGCCGGCTCCACAAGAGAGAAGTAATAACAGGTGTAACTATTGCAATGCTGCTCGGTCTAGGAGCAGCAGGAACGGCAACGGGTGTCTCAGCCCTAGCGACACAGCACCAAGGACTGTCCCAGCTGCAAATGACCATCGACGAGGACCTGCAAAAGATCGAGAAATCCATCTCCTTCCTGGAGAAGTCAGTCTCCTCTCTCTCGGAAGTGGTCTTGCAGAACAGGCGAGGTCTGGACCTCCTGTTCATGCAGCAAGGAGGCCTGTGTGCCGCCCTGAGGGAGGAGTGCTGCTTCTATGCAGACCACACAGGAGTCGTGAGAGACTCCATGGCAGAACTCAGAAACAGACTGGCTCAGAGGCAGAAGGACAGAGAAGCCCAACAGGGCTGGTTCGAGTCCTGGTTCAATCAATCACCATGGCTAACCACTCTGATTTCCACCCTAATAGGTCCACTGGCATTGCTACTTCTAGCGGTTACCTTCGGACCATGCCTGCTGAACAAGCTGGTCTCATTCGTTCAGGCCCGCCTGGAACGAGCCAACATCCTGTTCATCGGGCGGCGAATCCAACCAGGGAACACTGCCAGCCACAAGTTCTAACCTTGACTGGCGAAAGCCTACTCAGATTTACCAAACCCCGTTTTCCTTATCAAACTGCAACTTTATATCTCATTTCAGTATATGACTACCTCATTCATTTGTGAAAAAGGGGGGGGGAGATGTAGCAGATAGGGCCTGGCGTTCGGAAGATCTCGTGATGTTACGGGAAGACAGGGCCCCTGCCCCCTTAGATAAGAAAATTAACATAGGAATGTAGCCCCCCAAACCGGATTCCGGTAACTTTCCACTTGCCCAGGTAACTTTCCATCCCTACTAACCATAGATGGTAAAGACAGACCCCCACCTGACGTAGAAGCCCCTTAGACTATAAAACCCCACGGGAAGAGAGAATAAAGGCCTTTGATCCTCCACCATATTGGTGTCCGCGTGTTTCTTAGGCCCGAGTGACCCTGGGGAATGGGTCACCGTGCTGTCTCCTGAAACCAGGCCGCCTGCCTTATATCAGAAGGCAACACGTGGATTTTCAGGAGCCAGCCGGCCATTCCCAGCCACAGGCCCCCGAACAGAAACTACGGCCCTTTTCCCTGGAAGTAAAACTGACCTGCCCGTAATCTGGCTGGCAAATTGCAGGAGCCACTTGCCTCTATCAATCCAGCCCGACTTGGCACTGGTGCCACCTTTCATCTGGAAACCATCCTGCGTATCGTGGATTTTCAGGAGCCAGCCGGCCACTCCCAGCCACAGGCCCCCAAACACAAACCACGGCCCTTTTCCCTGGCAAAGAAAACTCACCCGCCCCGCTTCTGCCTGGCAGATTGCAGGAGGCACTTCCCTCTATCAAACCAGCCCGACTCGGTACTGCTGCCACCTTTCATCTGGGAACCATCGTGCGTATCGTGGATTTTCAGGAGCCAGCCGGCCACTCCCAGCCACAGGCCCCCAAACACAAACTACGGCCCTTTTCCCTGGCAAACAAAACTCACCCGCCCCGCTTCTGGCTGGCAGATTGCAGGTGCCACTTGCCTCTATCAAACCAGCCCGACTTGGCACTGGTGCCACCTTGGGTCTGGGAGCCATCCTGCGTATTGTGGATTTTCAGGAGCCAGCCGGCCACTCCCAGCCACAAGTAACCAAAAACAATCTACGGCCCTTTTCCCTGGAAGTAAAACTGACCTGCCCATCATCTGACTGGCACATTGCAGCATTCACTTGGTAATATTAAACCTGCCCAACTTGGCACTGGTGCCACCTTTCATCTGGGAACCATCCTGCGTATCGTGGATTTTCAGGAGCCAGCCGGCCACTGCCAGCCACAGGCCCCCAAACAAAAACCACGGCCCTTTTCCCTGGAAGAAAAACTGACCTGCCTGTCATCTGGCTGGCAGATTGCAGGAGCCACTTGCCTCTATCAATCCAGTCCAACTCGGCACTGGTGCCACCTTTCATCTGGGAACCATCCTGCGTATCGTGGATTTTCAGGAGCCAGCCGGCCACTCCCAGCCACAGGCCCCCAAACACAAACTACGGCCCTTTTCCCTGGAAGTAAAACTTACCTGCCCATCATCTGGCTGGCAGATTGCAGGAGCCACTTGCCTCTATCAATCCAGCCCGACTCGACATTGGTGCCACCTTTCATCTGGTAACCATCCTGCGTATCGTGGATTTTCAGGAGCCAGCCGGCCACTCCCAGCCACAGGTCCCCGAACACAAACTACGGCCCTTTTCCCTGGAAGTAAGACTGACCTGCCCGTCATCTGGCTGGCAGAATGCTGGAGCCACTTGCCTCTGTCAATCCAGCCCGTCTCGGCACTGGTGCCACATTTCATCTGGGAACCATCCTGCGTATCGTGGATTTTCAGGAGCCAGCCAGCCACTCCCAGCCACAGGACCCCAAACACAAACTACGGCCCTTTTCCCTGGAAGAAAAACTGACCTGCCCGTCATCTGGCTGACAGATTGCAGGAGCCACTTGCCTCTATCAATCCAGCCCGACTAGACACTGGTGCCACCTTTCATCTGGGAACCATCCTGCGTATCGTGGATTTTCAGGAGCCAGCCGGCCACTCCCAGCCACAGGCCCCCAAACACAAACTACGGCCCTTTTCCCTGGAAGTAAAACTGACCTGCCCGTCATCTGGCTGGCAGATTGCAGGAGCCACTTGCCTCTATCAATCCAGCCCGACTCGACACTGGTGCCACCTTTCATCTGGGAACCATCCTGCGTATCGTGGATTTTCAGGAGCCAGCCGGCCACTCCCAGCCACAGGCCCCCGAACACAAACCACGGCCCTTTTCCCTGGCAAACAAAATTAACCCGCCCTGCTTCTGGCTGGAAGATTGCAGGAGCCACTTGACTCCATCAAACCAGCCCGACTCGACACTGGTGCCACCTTTCACCTGGGAACCATCCTGCTTATCGTGGATTTTCAGGAGCCAGCCGGCCACTCCAAGCCACAGGCCCCCAAACACAAACTACGGCCCTTTTCCCTGGAAGTAAGACTGACCTGCCCGTCATCTGGCTGGCAGATTGCAGGAGTCACTTGCTTCTATCAATCCAGCCCGACTCGGCACTGGTGCCACCTTTCATCTGGGAACCATCCTGCGTATCGTGGATTTTCAGGAGCCAGCCGGCCACTCCCAGCCACAGGCCCCCAAACAAAAACTACGGCCCTTTTCCCTGGAAGTAAAACTGACCTGCTCATCATCTGGCTGGCAGATTGCAGGAGCCACTTGCCTCTATCAATCCAGCCCGACTCGACACTGGTGCCACCTTTCATCTGGGAACCATCCTGCGTATCGTGGATTTTCAGGAGCCAGCCGGCCACTGCCAGCCACAGGCCCCCGAACACAAACCACGGCCCTTTTCCCTGGCAAAAAAACTAACCCGCCCTGCTTCTGGCTGGAAGATTGCAGGAGCCACTTGACTCCATCAAACCAGCCCGACTCGACACTGGTGCCACCTTTCATCTGGGAACCATCCTGCGTATTGTGGATTTTCAGGAGCCAGGCGGCCACTCCCAGCCACAGGTCCCCAAACAAATACTACGGCCCTTTTCCCTGGAATTAAAACAGACCTGCCCATCTTCTGGCTGGCAGATGGCAGGAGACACTTGGTACTATCAAACCAGCCCGACTTGGCACTGCTGCCACGTTTCATCTGGGAAACATCCGGCGTATCGTGGATTTTCAGGAGCCAGCCGGCCACTCCAAGCCACAGGCCCCCAAACACAAACCACGGCCCTTTTCCCTGGAAGTAAAACTGACCTGCCCGTCATCTGGCTGGCAGATTGCAGGAGCCACTTGCCTCTATCAATCCAGCCCAACTCGACACTGGTGCCACCTTTCATCTGGGAACCATCCTGCGTATCGTGGATTTTCAGGAGCCAGCCGGCCACTCCCAGCCACAGGCCCCGAACACAAACCACGGCCCTTTTCCCTGGCAAAGAAAACTCACCCGCCCCGCTTCTGGCTGGCAGATTGCAGGAGCCACTTCCCTCTATCAAACCAGCCCGACTCGGTACTGGTGCCACCTTTCATCTGGGAACCATCCTGCGTATCGTGGATTTTCAGGAGCCAGCCGGCCACTGCAAGCCACAGGCCCCCAAACACAAACTACGGCCTTTTCCCTGGAAGTAAGACTGACCTGCCCGTCATCTGGCTGGCAGATTGCAGGAGCCACTTGCCTCTATCAATCCAGCCCGACTTGGCACTGGTGCCATCTTTCATCTGGGAACCATCCTGCGTATCGTGGATTTTCAGGAGCCAGCCGGCCACTCCCAGCCACAGGCCCCCGAACACAAACCACGGCCCTTTTCCCTGGCAAAGAAAACTCACCCGCCCCGCTTCTGGCTGGCAGATTGCAGGAGGCCCCTTCCCTCTATCAAACCAGCCCGACTCGTACTGCTGCCACCTTTCATCTGGGAACCATCCTGCGTATCGTGGATTTTCAGGAGCCAGCCGGCCACTCCCAGCCACAGGCCCCGAACACAAACACGGCCCTTTTCCCTGGCAAAAAAACTCACCCGCCCCGCTTCTGGCTGGCAGATTGCAGGAGCCACTTGCTCTATCAAACCAGCCCGACTGGCACTGGTGCCACCTTTCATCTGGGAACCATCCTGCGTATTGTGGATTTTCAGGAGCCAGACGGCCACTCCCAGCCACAGGCCCCAAACAAAACTACGGCCCTTTTCCTGGAAGTAAAACTGACCTGCCCTCTATCTGGCTGGCAGATTGCAGGAGCCACTTGCCTCTATCAAACCAGCCCGACTTGGCACTGGTGCCACCTTTCATCTGGGAACCATCCTGCGTATCGTGGATTTCAGGAGCCAGCCGGCCACTCCCAGCCACAGGCCCCCGAACACAAACCACGGCCCTTTTCCCTGGAAGTAAAACTGACCTGCCCGCTTCTGGCTGGCCGATTGCAGGAGCCCCTTGCCTCATCAACCAGCCCGACTCGGTACTGGTGCCACCTTTCATCTGGGAACCATCCTGCGTATCGTGGATTTTCAGGAGCCAGCCGGCCACTCCCAGCCACAGGCCCCCAAACACAACCACGGCCCTTTTCCCTGGAAGAAAAACTGACCTGCCCGTCATCTGGCTGGCAGATTGCAGGAGCCACTTGCCTCTATCAATCCAGCCCAACTCGCACTGGTGCCACCTTTCATCTGGGAACCATCCTGCGTATCGTGGATTTTCAGGAGCCAGCCGGCCACTCCCAGCCACAGGCCCCAAACAAAACACGGCCCTTTTCCCTGGAAGAAAACTGACCTGCCCGTATCTGGCTGGCAGATTGCAGGAGCCACTTGCCTCTATCAATCCAGCCCGACTCGCACTGGTGCCACCTTTCATCTGGGAACCATCCTGCGTATCGTGGATTTTCAGGAGCCAGCCGGCCACTGCCAGCCACAGGCCCCCGAACACAAACAAGCCCTTTTCCCTGGCAAACAAACTCACCCGCCCGCTCTGGCTGGCAGATTACGGAGCCACTTGCCTCTATCAAACCAGCCCGACTGGGAACTGGTGCCACCTTTCATCAGGGAACCATCCTGCGTATCGTGGATTTTCAGGAGCCAGACGGCCACTCCCAGCCACAGGTCCCCAAACAAATACTACGGCCCTTTTCCCTGGAATTAAAACAGACCTGCCCATCTTCTGGCTGGCAGATGGCAGGAGCCACTTGGTACTATCAAACCAGCCCGACTTGGCACTGCTGCCACGTTTCATCTGGGAAAAATCCGGCGTATCGTGGATTTTCAGGAGCCAGCCGGCACACTCCCAGCCACAGGCCCCCAAACAAAAACCACGGCCCTTTTCCCTGGAAGTAAAACTGACCTGCCCGTCATCTGGCTGGCAGATTGCAGGAGCCAGTTGCCTCTATCAATCCAGCCCAACTCGGCACTGGTGCCACCTTTCATCTGGGAACCATCCTGCGTATCGTGGATTTTCAGGAGCCAGCCGGCCACTCCCAGCCACAGGCCCCCAAACACAAACTACGGCCCTTTTCCCTGGAATAAAACTGACCTGCCCGCATCTGGCTGGCAGATTGCAGGAGCCACTTGCCTCTATCAACCAGCCCAACTCGCACTGGTGCCACCTTTCATCTGGGAACCATCCTGCGTATCGTGGATTTTCAGGAGCCAGCCGGCCACTGCCAGCCACAGGCCCCGAACACAAACCACGGCCCTTTTCCCTGGCAAGAAAACTCACCCGCCCGCTTCTGGCTGGCAGATTGCAGGAGCCACTTCCCTCTATCAAACCAGCCCGACTCGGTACTGGTGCCACCTTTCATCTGGGAACCATCCTGCGTATCGTGGATTTTCAGGAGCCAGCCGGCCACTCCCAGCCACAGGCCCCAAACACAAACTACCGCCCTTTTCCCTGGAAGTAAGACTGACCTGCCCGTCATCTGGCTGGCAGATTGCAGGGCCACTTGCCTCTATCAAACCAGCCGACTTGGCACTGGTGCCACCTTTCACTGGGAACCATCCTGCGTATCGTGGATTTTCAGGAGCCAGCCGGCCACTCCCAGCCACAAGGCCCCAAAAACAACTACGGCCCTTTTCCCTGGAAGAAAACTGACCTGCCCTCATCTGGCTGGCAGATTGCAGGAGCACTTGCCTCTATCAAACCAGCCCACTTTGGCACTGGTGCCACCTTTCATCTGGGAACCATCCTGCGTATCGTGGATTTTCAGGAGCCAGCCGGCCACTCCCAGCCACAGGCCCCGAACACAAAACACGGCCCTTTTCCTGGCAAACAAACTACCGCCCGCTTTGGCTGGCAGATTGCAGGAGCCACTTGCCCTATCAAACCAGCCGATCGGCACTGGTGCCACCTTTCATCTGGGAACCATCCTGCGTATCGTGGATTTTCAGGAGCCAGCCGGCCACTCCCAGCCCAGGTCCCAAAAAAACTACGGCCCTTTTCCCTGGAAAAAACGACCGCCCATCTCTGGCTGGCAGATTGCAGAGCATTCTCGGTATATCAAACCAGCCCGACTTGGCACTGGTGCCACCTTTCATCTGGGAACCATCCGGCGTTATCGTGGATTTTCAGGAGCCAGCCGGCCACTCCCAGCCACAGGCCCCCAAAAACAAACTACGGCCCTTTTCCCCGGAAGTAAAAAATGACCTGCCCTCATCTGGCTGGCAGATTGCAGGAGCCACTTGCCTCTATCAATCCAGCCGAAATGGCACTGGTGCCACCTTTCATCTGGGAACCATCC
>NW_026992757.1:0-33554 GCF_028769735.1 Zonotrichia leucophrys gambelii
TTGGCAAAATGCACACTGGTTTGGATCCAACCTCCCTGTGTTAGGTGCAAACCCAAATCCTCCCCGACCTCTCATCATCCCCCTCTGTCCACGATTAGCTCCTCCCCGACCTCGTCCCCTAATGAATTTTCCTCCTGCCCCTGTCTGTTGCATTACAGCCAGAATACTAGCTTGTTGTCTTTTTGCAGTTTCTTTTTCCCTGTTGTTGTATACCTTCCATGCTACCTCCAACATTTTATCCAAATTCCGAGTATCCACCCCTTCCAGCTTTTGTAACTTTTTCCTAATATCCTCTTGTGATTGCCCTAAAAACAATAATGCCAATTGAAGTTTCCCTGATTGATCTTCTACATCTAAATTAGTAAACTTCCGAGCCATGTCTTTTAATCGTTCCAAAAAGGCAGACAGAGACTCATTCTTGTCCGGCTTGACTGAATACAACTTAGACCAATTCATAGTCGTAGATATTCCTGTTCTAATTCCTTCCACCAACAATTCCTCATATCGTTTTAAAGCCCTTATTCCTCCCGTAGAGTTTGGATCCCACCTGGGTTCCTCACTTGGCACCAATTCATCAACGGTTTCATTTAGTTGTCGCAACCTAATCTCCTCACGAGCCTTTTCTCTCATGGCTTTAATAACCATTTCCTTTTCTGTGGAATCCATTATACTATCTAATAATACCTGTAAATCATTCCAGTCCGGATTCTGAGTTTTTATCACCATTTTAACCACCCTTGCTACTCTTTCAGGGTCCTCCCGATAACTCCCAGCCGATTGTTTCCATATTACCAAGTCCCCTGGAGAGAAAGGCACCTTTATAAGTATCCTTTCTCACTGTGGTCCCACAGCTTCCCTTAACGGCGCAATTAACTGTGGCCCCTTCTGCCCCTTCCTTCCTTGGCGAGTCTGCTCTGCTAACGGAGTTCTTTTAACACTCTCAGTCTTTTCACCATCACTTTCACTCTCACTAGATGCCCTTTTTATAGTTATGTCAGCAGGGGGAGCAAGAGGTACATTAGGAACAACTGGAACCCTCGGAGGTGCTACACAATAGGACAAATCTTCCTCAGTCGGGGGATACAAATCACGCTCCTTTCTTTCTTTACATCCAACACACCTGCTCTCATCATTCAACTGTAAAACCAAAATACCACACTCCTTTTGCCATTCTTCTTTCCGATATAAAACGAAAAACAAATCTAAATATGGTATTTCATCCCATTTCTCATTCCTCCTTAGAAATTGCATCAAAGATTCCATTATCCCCAATTCCAGTGTACCAATCACTGGCCATCCCGCTTCCCCAATCTCATATTCAGGCCACCAATGATTACAGTAATCTATCATTTTGTTCTTATCTAAATCTTCAGAATATCCTTCACCTTTCCACCGTTTCAATATAAAACCTTATGGCGTATTTCCAGGTGTTTTTCCATTGGCCTGCACTAAGGTTTTAAAAGTTTTAAAAGACATCATATTACAGCCTTTAATTTTTAATTCCACCTTTAGTTCCAATAAACCAATATACCTTCTCGCCGTCCTTCCCGCCAAAAAAAAAAAAAAAAATAGGAGGCGAGTTCCGGACCTGCGTACGTTAGACGTCTTATGGCCGGAGCCTAGGCTTTTTTTCATTAACCACCAAATCCAATTGTCACCTTTTTCCAATATAAAGCGCCTTCGGGCTTACCTTATGCAGTCGTCCAACAGGCGCGGGGAGGGTCGGGCACGACCCGATGACTCTTCCGAGAAATGCTTGGTGCCGGCTTGGAGTAGATTGAGACGTGAGCCGCCCCAGCCACCCTCGGAGTCCTGCCGTGGTCACCAGAAAACTGTTGCCCTATTGATAAAGGACACAAAACTTGGATAAGTTTTGTGCAGCGCTTTATTGAAGGGCCCGGGGGCCTGCGGACTAGCATTCCCAAAATCAGAGCCCCGAAATTCACACAAGGGTGTTTTCCTTTTATATACATGCAATTCATAACAAAGTCTCCAAGAAACAGTGCCCCTTTTGCCAAGCAACATACCCTTATAATACATTCCTTAGTTCACGAGCAAAATCATAAATCTTCTGCTTGTCCTATTGTATGCTGCCCCCAAACCGGTTAGTCTTCTTTAACTCTCCTACCCTGGTTTAAATGTTTATTAAGTTCCTAAGGCTACCTGCCAAGTTACCCACACATAATATCAACGGCTACAAAACTATTTTTAACAAACCAATTCACACACACACAACTCATAACTAAACTATAATAAAACATTTTGCTAAATTTCATTTCTTTTCCAACATAAGGACAAAACAAACTGATGCCCTGAAACAGCATTTGCCACCATTTCCCCTCAAAGATCACAGATGTCCCTGAGCTTCCCAGAGAGGAGCCAGCTGGGGCATTTTTAGCCCTCCCTTTGCTGGAGGTGGTTCTGAGATGCCCCAGTGAGAGCTCAGCCCCAGGCCCAGCGCTGCCCCCATCTCAGATGCTGCCCAGCTCTGCAGCAGCCAGGGAAAACCTGCCAAACCCACCTGCCTTGGCCATGGGGCAGCAGGGACAAGCTCAGCACCTCCTGTTTGGAGGAGCTGCTCTGCTGTCTGCTCACAGGCATTCCCTGTAAATACTCCCTGGGAATAGCTCTGGGCTCAGAAGGGGAGGCCATACCTGTGATACGCTCGGTGACATCCAGCAGGGCTTGGCCACTCAGGTGATTCCATTGGTAGCTGAACTCTTTCAGCAGTGACACTTTATCTACAAGGGAAACACACATTTCTGCTCACTTTTCTCAGGTCACAGGAGAAAGGACAGTGGGGAGGGAAAGGGCAGGGCCAACCCCATTTTATAAAATAAAGCACATTTCTGTGGATTTTTAAATCCTTTTCTTCTTTCCTTCTAGCCTTCTTGGCAGGGTTTTAAATTCCAGAAGAAAATCTCTCCTCTCACAATTGTAAATCCAAACTTTTCTGCTGTAGCAGGAGCTGTGTTAAAACATTTCACACCAGGGACCTCGAGAGTTCAGTCACATGGAAGCAGTGAAAAGGTTTTGCATCCCAGAGCACAAAGGAAGAGCCCCATACTTGGGTCACAGAAAGGCACTGAGTCAGGCAGTTCCTGAGTTCACAGAGCAGCTGGGGAGGAGAAAGTGGAAACTCCTCTTGAAGACCTGCCTCTTCAACACTCCTTTTTTCAGGCATATTTCCCCAGTGCAGCATTCTCAGAGCTGACATAAATCTGTGTAGCAAAGGAATTTAGAGCAGCTCTTGCCTATGTAGTTAATTGCTGTGGCCATATTGGCCCATGAAAAACAACATGTGGAACAAGGCATCATTGACAGCTGGGTTTATACCTGTTTGTTCTAAAGAAATGAACTTGGTGAATCATCAGTTCCCCTTTGAACATAGAAGACAAAGAAGAAAAGTGGGAAATAGGCAGCTAATGCCTCTAATGTAGAGCCTTGCAGGTGGCTGCTCTGCAGAAGCTCTGATGGGTCAGTGTCTGTTGTAGTGTGTTGAAATGTCCTGTTTTAGACTTCCAGGTCCCGGGTCCCTTCCCAGGTGTGCCTACATGCCTCTCCCTTCCCCCTTGCCCCCATGCTGAGTGAGTCCTGTCAATCAGGCTTAACATTCCAGCAAAGGCGTCGTATGGTTGGTCAAATTCAAAGGATGCCCCTCAGGCCCAGAGATCATTGGCCTGTCTAGGTGTCCCTTGCCCCTTGAGACCCCGCCCCCCCCACCTGGTTGGTGGCTCACCTGTCCCCTCCCTTCCCCTGAGCTTAAAAGGTGAGTCCAGCCATGAGCTCGCAATTCTGTTGGAGGTCTCCCAAAGATTCAGACCTCTGTAACCATGGAATAAACCACTGCATATAACCCTCCGGCAGAATCCTCTCCTTTTTACTCCTCACCTTTGCCTGAAGTCTTCTTCCTGAGGTAACGGAGTTCCTAACAAGCCTGGACTTGTTTAGTGCCCAGCTGCAATCACCAGCAAGCCAAAGGTGTCTCTGGGGTAAAGCACCACAGAAGCCGCCTTTGGCTCAGCAGCGAGGGTCACACTGGCCCAGGCACAATCTAACTGGTAATATTGGGATTCATATTCCAATAAGTGTCCCTTCATGCCAACAGCAAAGCTGTTCATTTGGGAAGTCAGACGGAGCCCAAGCCAACTCCAAACCCCCTTTGCCTCTGAACTGTAGCAGAGCTGTAGCCCAGGACTTGCTCTTCACACAAGCAGCACAGAGCCAAGGGCTCGTGGGAGATGCTGATCCCATTCCTGCCTGTTGGGGATGGTGCATAAGGACTGCACCTGCACAGCCTCTGGTGGGTGTCAGCTGCAGTGTTCCACAGACAAGAGCAGCTGTCAAGGCACTCAGCGCTCTCTTGTGCAGGAGAGACAGAGACGAAGCTGAGGAGAGTCCCTGCCAGGGCTCAGCCTTACCCAAATGAGCAATGGATTCTTCCAGTGCTTTCACAGCTGCCCCACAAACCCTGGGATCCTTTGAGTTCAGGTTCTTTGTTATTCCTTCCACCAAACCAACGATCACTGGGTTCAAGGCATCTTTTAGGGCTCCTGTGATTTCAGCCAGCACATCCAGCACCCTCTGCTTCACCTTCTTCTATCTGGCTGTCAGATATTCTCAGGACAAAATAATCAAAAAATCTGTGAATAGAACCAGCAACGTGAAAGCTGGATTCAAATGTCCTTGTTTGAAGAGTGGATGTAGCAGTCAGCAATGTCAAAGATGAAAGTGAGCCTTTCTGTCAGGTCAGCACTCAATTGCACAATTTCACTGTTTTCCTGTGGGCCACTCACTGGAATGGTGGCGCAACCTCATGCTGGTTGAAAGATTTTCTTCTGTTTTTAAGATGTTTGGCTGGGGACAGAATAGTTCCTATGGTATTTCTCTCCATCTATAAATCATTAAATCAATTCCATTTATTAATGCTAAAGAGTACCTTTGCTTTGAATGGAAGCAGATGTTTACAATGCCTGGTTTTCTATATAGTTGCCTCAAGTACTGAGGGCAGTTATGATTTTGCCAAAACTATGGGTGGAGGAGATCGAAGTTTTCTTTTGATTGTCTCAGAACCTGTGTCTGGAGAAGTGCAGGGCTCTGATCAACTCTTCCAGGATCCAGACCATTTCTCTAAGTAACAGGTGGACTTCTGAAATGTAATGTATTGTACAGCTCTCATTAGAGCAGGTTCAGTCACTTGACAGCCACATTATCAGGCACCTTTTCCTGGAAAAAGGGAAAAAGCAGCTACTGGCAGGAGAAGGCAGAGATGGGTCCTTAGCTGTTTTCCTCCTTTTCCATAGAGAATAAAAGACCCCCAAGAAGGGTGAGCACTGTCTTTACCAAGAGGAAAAGGAACAAGGATAGAAATGAGTAGCCAGAGCTGTGACAAGATGGAGTATATAGAAGTATTCTTTAAATAAAACAACTGGGTTTAAACCAACCCAGCCTGACACTTCTCTTCCCTATGCAAACTCATTTTTGGTCTAGAGAACAATTGCCATGCTTTCAGGGGCTGGATTCCCTTCACTTAACCCAACTGGGAGTAGGAGAGAGCAGCTGTTACACCAGCAGAAAATTCTGCCATCATCTGATGAACAGCAGCAATAGACACCTGCCAGACAAATACAGCTGGACTGAAATAACTTGTCCTGAAGCCTGGACCTGAATTACATTTGTCTGGGTAAGAGGGACCAGCGTGTCCCAAACAGCCAGGACAGAGTGCCAAGACACACTGAATTAACTTTACTGCTACAGGCTTAGGAAAGGAGCTAAAGGAAAGCAGGGCAGTATTCCCAAAAGACAGACAGTCACTGTAGTAACTAGGATTGACTTGGACATCTTTTGTAAATTTGGGAATTTTCTTGGACACTACTACTTCCAGTGTCCTTTGCAAAGACTCTTTTATCTTCAGAAGCACAATTCTCACTTAATTGCTTTACAGGGGGCAGAGTAGGGAGAGCTGGTGGGGGCTTACGCCTAAATGTAAACCCATTTTCTCCACTTTCCCTTTCCTCTTTGTGACCGATTTTGAAAATATTCAAAACTCCACTTTTTCCCTAATAATATCAGTTCCTTTGTGGCCTGCAGATGAACAGGCTGAGGATTAACAGCTGATTCCCAGGAGCAAAATGATTCAGCAGAAGAGGAATGAGCTAAAGACAGATTGGGTATGTTTGATTTCATATTAGCAGTGGCAATACTTGCACAAAGGAGACATTTCTCCTGCCAAGCACTTACTTTCTTCTTAATTCTTATCAGAATATCTTCCAGGTCACGGGGGCAAGATATTGTTCCAAAAGCATTTTAAATTGTTGATGATTGAGCAACATCTTCACCATCTCCTGTCCATAATGCCTAAGGAAGGAAGGAAGTGAAATAAAAGTGAACAAACACAGGAAGAGTGTTAACAGAAGAGGCTGATACCTTAAACTCATCAGATGCAATCCTTGCACGAGAAGGCATTACTTACTCAGCAAAGAGGGAGATTTACCTCACTTGACACTGCACAGTGCTGTCAGCTGAACACAAGAGGCAAGAGGAGAATATGGGGCAACAGAAAAATACCATTTCACTCTGAAACTGGGGGTGTGCTTCTGTGGCATCAAAGGATCCCAGGGACCAAGCAAAAGACATCTGCTTTGTTGTCAGAGCCTATTAGCAGTGTCTTGCTGCCATTGCAAAATAATTTGCCTTTCTTTAACTGGCAGGGAAGCCAAGACAAAACACCTCATGCATCCTCTTGATTATTCTATACTATGTGTATGCAAGGGGCAGCTAGTTGCTCTGGTGTTCTTGGCAGCTATTCATGGGAATTTAAATCTCCAAAGGAAGGGATTTTGGTGGTTTGGGTTGATTTTGCCACTAGGAAACCACGGGTTTTCTTCAAGAAGAAATGTGGACTCACTGAGCCACAGATAACAGCATTCTAGAAATCTACAGAAGGTTTAGAAAGACTGAATATGTTGGCTAAAGACCCTGAAATATTTCTAGAAAGTCTGAAGTTAATGAGAAATGCATGTTTGGGATCCTTTCAGTGATGAACATTAGCCACCACTTTGGCTTTGTGTTGTGCCCTAAGGCCAATAAAACGGTTGGACTGGCTGATCTGAGCTCTTTTGATCTCAGTAAAGAATTCTTCAAGCCACAGGAAAAAGGTAGCAATGTCATTTTTTGCTGGCCAACCTCAGGTTTCCCAGTACAGCCATTTGCCCAGGCAGCCCAGAGCAGTGGTCACAGTGCCAAGGCTGACAGAGCTCAAGAAGAGTTTGGACAATGCTCTCAAGCACATGGAGTGACTCTTGGGGTCACTGCACATCACCAGGAGATGGACTCGATGACCCTGATGGGTCCCTTCCAACTCAGCATATTCCATGATTCTATGACCCTTATTCACACGTGAGGTAACTTCATATTCCTTTAATTTCCACTCTTGTGTGGTTTCACCTTTATAGCCAGACACAAAACGGTTTTCCTGTTTTGGGAGGTGAAATGAAGATCATTACCTTGTGTCCTTGTGGCAGTCCTGAGCAAGCTTCCCTGCCACGTGTGGCAGCCTCTCAGCCCTGGGGGTGCCTGCGAGCTGGGTGACTCCAATTCTCTCCATCAGGGACAGGAGCAGTTGGGCCGCACACTCGCGCACGGGGCGGGGCGGCTGCTGGGGAGGAGAGAGCAAACCCTGGGCACAGGGACAAGGAGCAGCAGCAGCGCCGGCCTTGGCCAGAGCTGCTCCCTGCCCTTGCTGGGGGAAGGAGCCTGGGCTCTCCCTGCGCCTTCAGACACCTGCAGAAGGTTCTGCCCTCAGGGAAACACAAAGGTAGCATTGCACACAAGGCCTGCCTGCACGGAAGAGGGAGAATTCAGTCTCCCTGCACTGTCTGATACTCAGTTTCTTTCACAGTATTTACTCTGAGAAAGATTAAAGAAATAGATGACATATGAATAATTTAGAAATTAAGGACCATTCATGCTAACCCATCAGAAGGTACCCAGTACACAGAGCTGCAGCAGGACTGAGGCTCTTTCCACCCATTTATCCCCAAATCTGCAGACCTTTGGTATTGAAGTGGAAGGAGAAAACCCACCTTTCTTGATCAGCATCGACTCCGTTTATTGACTCAATCAGTCACTTTTTATAACCGTGTTAATTAAGTTCATGCATATTGCAAACCCGAGCTCACAATAGGTCAGAGATAACACACCAACCCCTCCTTATGTTTCCAATACCAAGATTTGTGTTCTCAAACTTACTTTTACTTTCTCAAAACAGCCAAAGATAGAATGTCTACTTGTTATGAGAAAGCTGCCTGAGAACTCTGATATGCAAGGTTCTCAAGGCCTTCATGTTTGTCACTTTTACTTGTAATTAAAAACAACCTGAGAACTTCTACTGTTTACAGAAACAGGCTGTGAGAACCTACTCCCCACAGCTGCCTTCTAAGCCATTTCTGAAAAAATCTCCAACAATTCCTGGTTTTTTCTTTTTTGCACAAGGAGGTTGGTATGCTGGGTTTTTCTATCATTCCACTGACCATATCTTGAATACCACCAAGAATACAAGGCAAAACAAACAAAAGCATTCAAAGGTACACTCAGTATCTCCATAAGGTCCCCCAGCCATGGTCCGAGCAATGGCTTTTACCCCAAAGGGTTAAAAGGCTGTCAGCTGTCCTCCCTCATGTGCACCTGGGGAGGAGGCGAACGGCGAGTCTGAAAATGATCCTTTCTGTTCTTGAGATTTTCACATCCACCCCTTTTCTTGGGTTTCTCAGAAAAGTTCAAGATCAGTTTTACAGACTGTAATCCTTTAGTCATTTAGCTCAAATGGCCTCAGATGGGTAATTCTCAGTCCTTGGTTGATCTGGAGTAGCGAAAATTAGCATGCATTTAAAACACTTAAAATATCTAAACTTAACAGACTTATTTTAAGATCAACAAAACTTATATGTAAAATCAATTAACTCTAATAAAACTTAAACAAGAATCAGAAAAGTTCTATGGGCTAACTGTCACACTCTTTGCAACACAAAAATAGGCAATTCTAACAATTATTACACTATAAGCAATATTCTCAGCTAGCAAGGTTTCTCTCTTACAAGGGATCTAAGCTAGGGAAACAAACCAAAAAGGCTATCACTAATTACAAGACATGCTATACAACAAATACAAAAAAGAATTCTATGTGCTATAAGGCTTAAACAAAACTCAGGTGTGTTATTATAATTCATAAAAATAAGCTAAAGGAAGTTTGTTTTCTATTCTCAAAGAGCAGATATATTTTAAACAGAAACAACTCTACTCACAAATGCTTCTAATTGTTTCTTTTAACTAGAGTCTCTCTAATGTTCACAACAACACTTTGCACGCCGGTCATAAAATAAATGCCTATCATAAAAGCATAAATCTATCTAACATTACTTAAACTAAATAGTATTTAGACTTAAAATATTTAAACTTTGAATATTTTAATTTAACAGAATTTAACATTACTTAAACTTAAAAAATCAGCTGATTTTAAATTCTACATAACTTAAACTCAATACAACTTAATAGACAATTCAAGTCACTTAGTAACAAACAAAACTCACTATAGAAATAGAATATGGCATTTATTATAACTTACTTATAGGCCTGATTCTAAAATACTAAAACAACTTTCTTTACGTTTTTGCTGCAGCATTTTTATCTTTGAACACTTTTAAACCTAAGGAGCTTATTCAAGATAAGTGGAAAAAATTATTTTAAATTCAGTGCCTGCTTTTATATTTATCACATCTAAACAAAACTTAAAAAATACAAAAAACTACACTCACTACATCTTACTTATACAATCTTTTCAACACATTTCCAACACCCTTAAATTTTTCAAAACACAATTTCAGTCTGATGCTCCACCGACTGGGCCATCCGGGCCTCTGATGTGCATAAACTGTATTTTGTTTCCACCACTATAACACTTTGCTGTTTCAAAGTTCTTAATCTTGAAAGAAATCAAATGCTAGGTGGAATATATAATTTTCAACTTCCTTATCCTGAAGCAGTCTGAAAAAGAAAGTTAATTGTATAGTCTGTATGTTGAAATATGTGCAGCACTCTTTTACATGTTTGAAATTTTTCTGTTATGTTTTATGTTCATTCCAAACACTGCTGGCTCTAGTCTTTGCTGAACACACTAGCAATTTCAATCATGTTAAAATTTCTTTTTCCAAAGCAATTCCAACAAAGGAACTTGAAGCAATCAGTTCATAATCTTCTGGTTACGTTATTATGAAGCAAATAATTTTTCAAGTCAAAGCGTAGTGTTGTACCATCAACTTTTTGCTCAAACTAAGTGTCCTGATGCTATAAATCTTGCTATTAATTGCTTAGTGTGCTGGAAAGGCTGGGCTCGCCCTGACTCCCGAGCTGTCCCCGCCGCCGAGCACCGGCCGGCAGACTGTTAAGGTACAGTCTATTAAAGGTTGCCGGGTCTAAACTAAAGCCTCGCCGGCTGCAGGCGGAGGGAAGAAGCATTCATGCTGGGAAAAAACGCTCCAGTTCCGCACCACCGTCCGCATCGCAGCGGGGCAGCCCCCCCACGCTGGGCTTCTTTGTTTTGCGAGACGCTAGGCTGACTCACTGCGCACGCTCCGTCCGCACTGCAGCCACGGCAGCGCAGTTACTCCTCCCACGGCGGCTCCGGTGTCCCCGCGGCGGCCTCCTGCGATGTCGGGTTGGAGACAGGAGAGGGTACTGATGCCAGCGATGACTTCTGTTGCTGCTTGGTCACTGTAGTCCATATTCCCGGGGAAGCCTCCCGACTTCCGTCTGCAAGCGTTCGTATTATGAGTGTCCGACCGGCATTTCCGGCACCACAGTCCTGCAGCCTGGCATTCCCGGCGCTTATGGTCTATGCTTCCGCATCGAAAGCATTTCATGCGGCCTCCTCTATTTGCTGTTGCCGATGCAACTGGGACTTGGAGAGATGCAAAAGCGGCTACCCCTAATTGCGCTACGCATTCCTGCACAAGCTTTCGCCAATAAGCATAAGACAACAACTGCTGGGGCTGGGACAGGATTGTTTTAGTTATCTCATGGCAATCCCTCTCCAGAAGGAGAAGATTGGCCACAAAGATATAGTCTAACATTTGTTCGTCTAACTCACCCCTTACTTCAAACCGATTAACAGCAGCTCTCGAATCAAAATCTCTAGCCTGCATGCTGCCTCCCCCCTGCGCCGCCGATGTAACAGGACAAGCCAGCTGGGCAGCAGCGCCGATAAGCTCACCCTCCCAATCATTTACAGCCTGGCAAGCGCAGCACCTCGGGCTAGCCAGCGCCAGGTCGCCCTCCGGCCCAGGGACTGGCTGGTTAATTTTCGGGAGCTGATCGTGCGTTTCTGGCCATGGCTGCTGCGATACAGCAGGTTCGGGAGGCTTAAAAGTGCCCTGTATAGGCTGCAGCAGAGCAGATAACAAAGTATTCTGCACAGCTGGGCTTGTTAAGGGGGGCGGCGAGGGCTGCAATAAAGCATTCTGCGCAGCTAGCAGTTCGCGGATTACGACATGCCATAATTTACCCCACTTCTTGGCAGTTTTATCACCATCTAAAGTGGCGTCCCACAATAAATCACCAAATTTACGCCACTCCGACAACTCGCAAACTGTGTGAGGGTTAAGGAAAATTCCCTTTTTATACCCATAAGCTAAAAGTCCCGGTAATTCTTTCTGTAACTCTATCCTCTCCACCTGTCTCTTTTGTAAAAAAGCAAATAAAAGATCATATGTGGCTTGCCTTTCCATTGCCTCTAAATCGAAAGCGCGCTTTTTTGCAGCTCTTCAAGGTCGCGGCCACACGTTTTGGCCAGGCTCGTCTGTTAGGGACACCTGGAGCACGGCGTGTCGCGGCGTCTTTTCTTCCACTTTTTTTCTTTCTGCACGCTTCTGCTGTCCTGGCTGCTACTTGTCCCGGCTGCTGCTTCGGACACGGAAACCCAACCCATTACTCCAACTTCTTGTGGTGTCGCAATATCACGTCGAGGAGGACACCATATATTGAAGTGGAGGGAGAAGACCCACCTTTCTTGATCAGCATCGACTCTGTTTATTGACTCAATCAGTCACTTTTTGTAACCGTGTTAATTAAGTTCATGCATATTGCAAACCCGAGCTCACAATAGGTCAGAGATAACACACCAACCCCTCCTTATGTTTTCAATACCAAGATTTGTGTTCTCAAACTTACTTTTACTTTCCCAAAACAGCTAAAGATAGAAAATCTACTTGTTATGAGAAAGCTGCCTGAGAACTCTGGTATGCAAGGTTCTCAAGGCCTTCATGTTTGTCACTTTTACTTGTAATTAAAAACAACCTGAGAACTTCTACTGTTTACAGAAACAGGCTGTGAGAATTTACTCCTCACAGCTGCCTTCTAAGCCATTTCTGAAAAAATCTCCAACAGGAGACCACTGTGACACTTTGGGATGCCATGATACACCGGGGCTTCATGGAACCAAGAGACCACCATGGCTCTGTGGGGCCTCGTGGATCCATGGACACCATTAGGACCCTTCAGGGCCTCCTGTAACCAAGGGGCCATTGTGACACCTCAGGGACGCATAGAATAAAGGGACCACTGGGACATTGTAGGGCCCATGGAATGAGAGGAATATGGAGAACACATCTGGCTGACTTGGCCTTCCAAGGGGGACCTGACAGGTCTGGCAGATCTTGGAATGTCAAGGGCTGCCTCTCATCTCCCCATGAAACACTGGGGTTCCATGCTTTCCTTTCTATGGAAAGAACTGTCTCTCTTTTCAGACACCCATAGAAAAAATTAGTAATCCCCCCTAAAAATGTCCTGCATGCAAAGGAAAGATACCCAGAAAAAAATCTACCAGCTCTGGCTGGCCTTGGCCACTGGTGATCAAATCTCATGTACCTCGAAGCAACAGGGCTCTGTGCTTTCCTTCCTATGGAAAAGAACCATCCTTCTTGTCTAGGGGCCATGGCAGAAATTGGAATTTGGCTGAAAAAAATTCCATCTATCCCAGGATTACTCCCAGAAAAAAAACTGCCAGGACAGACAGCTCTGCCCCGCCTTGGCCTCTGCTGATATTCTTAGACTGTGAACAGAATGTTTTCATCTGAAAACACCTTGTAGAGAGCCCAGAGATCTCCCAGGCTGGGGTTTGCAGGCCTCAAGAACATAACCAATATGTGGAGGCTGAGGGCGCAGGGCACAGTTGTGAAGAGATTGAGGACAGAACAGGAGAGACCTGGAAGAGCTGGAACAGTGGATTCAGAAATGGAGGAGCTTTTTCTCCATAGTGGGAAAGAGCCAGACAGAGAAATTATACCACAAATGCAGAAGGGGAGGCCCAGACTGAACATGAGGAGACAGAAATTTCCCTCCCAGGGCAGGGCTGTGCTGCAACACATCTCCTAGAAGGAGTCTGAGTCAGCCCAAGGCTTTGTGTGGGCAAGCAGAGGCAGGCAGGAGGCAGAGCTGTCAGCAAAGGAAGGGCCCAGCCAGGTGGGGCAGCCAGGGGATGCTGACAGCCTGCAGGGACAGAGGCGCAGGGCAGGGACACCGTGGGACAGCCTGGGCTGCACAGGGCACAGGGATGGGCAGCAGCTGCAAGACAGCCCTGCCAGAGCCAACCTGGGCAGCACTTTGGCCACGGCTGCTGGGCCTGGGCCTGAGGCAGGAGCAGGAGACAAGTGACCCTTGCAGGGCTGGGGCCTCATTGCCTCCTTGTCCCTGCTCAGCAGCCTGGCAGGCGCCACCCCATGCTCCTGCCCTTGGCATTGCACAACCCCACATGCCAGTGCCCATCCCAGAAAGAGCCCTGAGCAAGGAGGGAGGGACAGGATCTGCCTGGCCAGGGACTGGGGCTCAGCCCTTGGCCCTTTGCATTCCTCAAACACATCCAGGTTTGCTCAGCACCAGAGACACCTTTGCCTTGTTTGCCCCCACCTGCCATCACTGCCTCCAGTGTTCTGCTCTAACTGGAACCTGGGGACACTTTCTGAGTTGTGTCCTTCAGTGGGACCCATTAAAACTTGAAGAAACTTTGAAGTCTAAATTTAATTTTGCGTTCTTGAGAAGTTTTCTGAAGATGCTCTCAGGGACTGAGTCTGATGTAAACAACACCAAATCCCTGAGAGGCTCATTAAAGTTCTTGTGCTGTGGCTGTGCTGCTGAGCTTTAAAGGAACAGCTCTTCCCAGGACCAGCTCCTCTCCCAGCCCAGCAGGGCTGAGGGCTCTGCCTGCAGGCACTGAGGGGACAGCAGCCAGGCAGAGACAGGCTGAAGGCAATCAGGATTGGGAAGACATTGAGCTGAGACTACACTTGGGGAAAGATCTTCACAGCCCTGTGCATGGTGAGTGTGTGGGTGCAGGGCAATGTCCCCTGTGCTCCTGGAGGGATCTCCTGAAGCTGACCCAGGACAGGACTGGCATGACTGTAAGGATGGCTCTGCTGCTCTTTCTGCTTTGAGGGAGTATGTCCTGCAGAGCGGGGCTGCCCTGGGCACCGTAAGAAGGACAGGGCAGGACGGCTCCTGCTGCCAGGGACGGCTGAAGGGGGTGAAGCTGGGGCTGCAGCCAGGGCTGCTCCGAGCTCCAGCCCATGACCCAGCTCACTTCTGAGGGGACTTTTCATGAGCTCATTCAGGACAGGAGTTTCCTGCTTGGGTCTCTGCTTTCCTGAATGTGTGCTCCAACTTTTCCCTGGCTCAGCTTGGTGGAAATAAAAACTCAGCTGTGCAGGGTAGAGCAGGGGCTGAGACACTTAAACTATCACCCTGTGGATTCCTGGGCACCTCAGCAAGTGCCTGCACCTGCCCAGCCTCCAGACCCATGCAGCATCACCTTTCCATGGCTGGGGGAGCTGTTCTTTAATCCCTGCAGGGTCCAGCAGCTGCAGGGCAGGGCTGGCCCAGGGGCTGGGCTGGGCTCTGGCAGCTCTGGCAGGGAAGGAGCCCGGGGCCACAGGAGCAGCTGGGGCTGGGACAGCTCCAGCAGCAGAGCCGTGGGCAGGCAGGGAGGGTGGCAGTGCTGAGGGAAGCCCTGCTGCAGGGCAGATGTGGCACCTGCCAGGTCTGCCCTGCAGGGCAGACACTGCCCTGAGCAGCACAGCTCTTGTGTCCCCTCGCAGCCAGCACAGCCCTCAGCCCGGGGGCTCGGGGCCCTCAGTCCCTCCTGGGTCGGCAGAGCAGCCCCAGAGATGAAGGGCATCTCTGTGGCCATGTGCCCATTCCCTGCTGACCAGGGCCTGAGGGCCACTGTCCTGCCCTGCTGCTGCCGGGCAGGGGCTGGGCAGGGCTGGCCAGGGAAAGGCTTGTCCTCAGGCCTGGCTCTCTCTCTCTCCTTGCCTTGCCCAGGTGCTGCTGGCATTGCTGAGGGGCTCTCTGCAATGGCAGTTCCAGCTGCAGGGCCAGGCCCAGCCCTTGGGCTCCTCCTGTGCAGGCTGAGCACAGCAATGGGGTGTCCCAGCTCCCTGTGCCCGGGCAGCTCTGGGCAGGGCAGCCTGGCAGGCTGGCAATGAGCCCACTGTCCTGACTCTGGGAAAGGCAGGAGCCACTTTGTGTGCCAGGGATCCCTCTGCTCTCAGCTGTGTCTCCTGGCTGTCCAGGGTAACACGGGAGTGGATCTCAGAAAGGTGCAAGTCCAGGGCAGCTGGAACAGGAGAGAGGGACAGAGCAGCTCCCCTCAGCCTGCACTAAGCCTCATACAATCCTCCTGCCTCTCTGGAGTCTCTGTTCTTCCACAGTGCAGCAGAATCTCTCATTCTGCCTTCTGAAAACCCCAACACTTCACCCAGGCAGCTCCTCTGCATTAGCTGAACATTCTTCATCCAAATTCAAGCAGCAGGACTGGCCCCTACCCTCATTGTTCCCCTGCACTGACTGGGGGTCAAGGCTGACTCCCAGGTGTCCTGCAGGCCAAGGTTCAGCTCCTCACACAACATTGGCCAGCAGTAATCAGAGCTCCAGCAAGAAATGTGAAAGAAGATCTCTTAGACATGGACAGGAGTAGGTGTGTAGTGGCAGGAAGGAGTCTGTTAGAAAGAGCTTTCATTTTCTGTGAGAAATCTTCACACAGTCATCACTGTAATTCCTTCTTCAAAAGATTCCAATGTCCAGAGGCAGCAAATGTCCAACAGCAGCTCCATCAGGCACTTCCTCCTGCTGGCATTGGCAGATACGCGGCAGCTGCAGCTCCTGCACTTCTGCCTCTTGCTGGGCATCTCCCTGGCAGCCCTCCTGGCCAACGGCCTCATCATCAGTGCCGTAGCCTGCGGCCACCACCTGCACACGCCCATGTTCTTCTTCCTGCTCAACCTGGCCCTCAGTGACGTGGGCTGCATCTGCACCACTGTCCCCAAAGCCATGCACAATTCCCTCTGGGACACCAGGAACATCTCCTACAAAGGATGTGCTGCACAGCTCTTTTTTTTTGTGTTTTTCATGTCATTAGAGCTTTCCCTCCTGACCATCATGAGCTACGACCGCTACGTGTCCATCAGCAAACCTCTGCACTACGGGACCCTCCTGGGCAGCAGAGCTTGTGCCCACATAGCAGCAGCTGCCTGGGCCACTGCCTTTCTCTATGCCATGCTGCACACAGTCAATACATTTTCCCTGCCCCTGTGCCATGGCAATGCCCTGGGCCAATTCTTCTGTGAAATCCCCCAGATCCTCAAGCTCTCCTGCTCAAAATCCTACCTCAGGGAACTTGGGCTTCTTGCTGTAAGTGTCGGTGTAGCCTCAAGCTGCTTTGTGTTCATTGTTTTCTCCTATGTGCAGATCTTCAGGGCTGTGCTGAGGATCCCCTCTGAGCAGGGACGGCACAAAGCCTTTTCCACCTGCCTCCCTCACCTGGCCGTGGTCTCCCTGTTTCTCAGCACTGCCATTTTTACCTACCTGAAGCCCCCCTCCATCTCTTCCCCATCCCTGGATCTGGTCCTGTCAGTTCTGTACTCGGTGGTGCCTCCAGCCCTGAACCCCCTCATCTACAGCCTGAGGAACCAGGAGCTCAAGGTTTCCATGTGGGCACTGATTACTGGATGCTTTCAGAAGCATTAAACTACTGGCCTATTTCTGCCAATCACTTGTAATAAAAGTAATCTTCAATACTTTTTGTTAGTTTCACTTTGCAGGTTCTTTATCATTGTTTTAATTTTAAAATATTGTCTACAAAGTGATGTCATTGTTTGTGCCATTTCTCATTTTGTTTCCCTTCTCCTTTACTGTGACCCACAACCTGCTTCTATGAGGAGCTGTGCTCTCAGTGGCTGTAAGTGAACTAAAGGATCTCCCAGGAAAGTTTTCACCAGAGATGCCCCTTTTTGTTGCCTTCTCTGGATCTGCAGCAGCAATGTCTGTGTGCAGAGCTGGGGGCAGATCAGTGCTGGCCCAGCAGCTGTGCCCAGCAGCAACAGCACTTGGTGTTGCCAGTGCTGCTGCCATGGCCCTGTCCCACTGCCCTGGTGGCCCTGGTGTTGCTGCAAGGCCTGAGTGCTCTCAGGACCAGGCACAGCCCTGGGGGTGGCAGTGCTGGGGCTGCAGCAGGGACAGGCCATGGGCACTGCTGGGGCAGTGCTGACGCCTCAGCCCAGGGCCTGGGGGCTCCAGGCTCCTTGCCCAGGCTCTCTCAAGAACACGGCCAGGCCAATGCTCAGCACAGAAAAGCCCCATGAGCAGCCCCAGGCTGGCTGTGGGCAGGCTGGGGGCAAACAGCATGGCTGGGGCTCTGCAAGGGTCCTGGGGCAGACGGGAAGGAGCAGCAGAGCAGGGGCTGATCCATCCCCAGTGCGCTGCACAGCCCAGGGCAGCGCCCCAGAGCGTCCTCATGGAGCTGCCAACAACATCTCCCCTCTGCAGCCCTGGCCTCTCCCCCAGCTCACACAGGTGCCCCATCCTTGCAGGCACAGACACGGCAGCACTGCCTCAGCAGCCCCTGTTTGCATTGCACACAGCAGGGGGAGCACCCCCATGCTGTTGGTGTGGGGACATGAACCTGAGGGAGCACAAATGCCATCAGCCCCTGGGGCCAGCAAAGGCTGGGGGATGGCAGTGAAACCACTCAGGTTTGTTGTGAAAAACCTTTGAGATCATCAAGTCCAACCTGCATCCTAACACCGCCTTGTCTGCCCTGAGCCTTCTCTAGATCATATAACCCCAGCTCCTTCGGGTCCTTTCCACCAGATTTCTGTTCCAGACCCCTCCCCAGCCTTGTTGCCCTTCTCTGGACACGCTCCAACCCCTCCATGTCCTGCCTAAATTGGGGCCCAGAACTGGACACAGCACTCGAAGTGTGGCCTCACCAGTGCTAAGTGCAGGGGAAGAATCACTGCTCTGCTCCTGCTGGCCACACCATTCCTGATCCAGACCAGGAGGATTGGCCTTCTTGCCCACCTGGGCACACTGCTGGCTCATATCCAGCCTGCTGTCCATCAGTCCCTGCAGGTCCCTTTCTGCCTGGCTGCTGTCCAGCCACTCTGTCCCCAGCCTGTAGCACTGCAGGGGTTGCTGTGGCCAAAGTGCAGGACCCAGCACTTGGACTTGTTAAACCTCACCTTGTTGGATTTGGGCCCTGGATCCAGCCTGTCCAGGTCCCTCTGCAGAGCCCTCCTACCCTCCAGCAGATCCACACTCACGCCCAGCTTGGTGTCATCTGCAGATTTGCTGATGCTGGACTCAGTCCCTTCATCCAGATCATCAGTGCAGACATTGAAATCCATGCTGGCTGGCTCTGATCCCTCGGCCATCCTGTGGGTGCTCTGTGATGGCACTCAGGGTGATCTGTTCCATAACCTTGCCGGGCACCCAGGTCAGGCTGACAGGCCTGGAGTTCCCCAGCTCCTCCTTCCAGCCCTTCTTGGGGATGGGCTCACATTGGCACCTCCGGTCCTCTGAGACCTCCCTGCTGAGCCAGGACTGATGGTGAATGATGGAGAGCAGCTTGGGGAGCTCATCCACAGCTTCCTCATCCCCCTGGGATGGATCCCATCTGCTCCCAGAGACACCTGTGAGGATCTGAGTGGCTCAGCAGGTCCCCAGCTGCTTCCTCCTGGATTACAGGGGGGCTGCTCTGCTCCCTGTGCCTGGCAGCTTTCATCTGGGAGCAACAGAATAAATATCTTGTATCTCAGATATATGGGATTTTGGGGGAAGAATCCCAATTTCAGCCCAAGAGCACCTGGATGAGAAGGCCAGCTCTTTCCCTCAGGAAGGAAAGGATAAAGCCCCAGTTTTTCCAGGGCAGATTAGAGGTTACCACCGGAGGCCAAATAGAGCCACGCCTGTATGTCCTTGCAGCTTTTGTCCAGGAGAAACCCTTGCATGTAGGGAATTTTAAAGAAGTACCAAATTTGTCTGAAGCTGTGAGCAGAGGCTGAGGGAGCTGGGCTTGTCCAGCCCGGAGCAGGGAAGGCTGAGGGGCTCCTCATCCCAGCCTGGCAGTGCCAGCCAGGAGGGAATGGAGAACACAGAGCCAGGCTCTTCACTGGGGGGCCTGGTGGGAGACAAAAGCCAATGAGTGGAAGGGGAAGGAGGGGCGATCAGACAGGGTATGAGGAGATGAAATGGGTCAGGCTGGTTTCAGCACTTCCTCAACACCAAAAGCAGCTTGACCTCCCTTCTCCATCCACCACTGACAGCTTTGCAAATCAGGAATTGTTCAAGCTCTTCTGTCCTCACTCCAGGACAAGAATCCTGATACAAAAACTAATTGTGCTTATATCTATCACAGAACCGCGTTTGTGTGAAATAAATTTTAGTGTGGAAATCACTTGTGAATGGTGGACTCATCAGACACTGCTGGGACGTTGCACATGGCTCAGGGAAGAGTTTGTAATTGTGTGATTGTTATTTTAGTTGTGTGATTGTTGTTAAATTGTATCCTGTTCAACTGTGGTCTGTTGGCTAGGTCCAGTGTGGGCTGGAGGGAGCTCAGATTTGCACAAGGCTGCTCTGAGTGCCAGAGCTTGGATGGGGGAAATGGTGGGCTGGGGGTAGGGACAGAGTCTGATTGATTGTCAGCCATGAAGGGTCTTGATTTTCATATCTATTCAAACTGCATGAGGAGGTACATGGATTCAGTGTCAATTGGAGGTTGCAAATATCAATAAATTAACAGCGGAAAAAAACCTAAGCAGGACCTAAGAAATCTTTTCTCACTGTCTTTGTAAAGAAGAATCTATTCCGTTTTAATACACTTCTGAAATCTGTCTAAGTAACCACAAATGATTTGAAAATTAAAATCAAATTACTCCAAGAGGCTTGGCTTGTTCAGATGTTCTGAGTGTTAATGAGCCCTGGGACACTGAATTCCTGCACTGAAGAGCTGAAGGCTGAACAAGCCTCTGCAGCAGGAAAATTCAGCAGCAGCCTCCAAGGTGCTGAGGATGTCAGCAGCCCCCACTGAGGCCATCCCTGCCCAGAGACCGTGGGGGAATGGGCAGACAAGGAGAGCGTCCCTGGGGCTGGGGCAGCACAACTCAGAGGCACCAGCGGCTCCAGCTGGGAAATGGAGTGTGGAATATGGCTGGGAAAGCCCTGCCTGGGCTGTGCCACGCAGGACATACAAACCCTGACCCCCATCTCCCAGATGACTCTCTCAAGGAGACATTTAAAAGGAATTACAATTGTTTGTGTACTCTGAGTTGGATGTACTGGAGAAATACCGACAAGAGATCTTCAAGAGCTTAAACAGCCAAACAGCCTTTACTGGCAACTTTAGAAAAAAAGAGAAACTTGGCAAAATGTTTAATACAACATTCAATCAATCAAAAACACTTCTCAAAGCATTACCTTGGTCCATTCAACTTCATAAGCTCTAAGCTTGTTCAATTTTAAGTTAATCAAAATTTGCAAGAGGAGGGAATTAGAAGAAGACACAGAAAGGGAGAAAGAAGAAAAAGATTTTGAGAGGCACACAGACAGCTTCCAGCTCGTGGATTCCACCTGTGTTCAGATGGAAATTCCAAGAGTAGGTAGGGCCAAGATTTGTGCTTGCTTTGTGGCCAGCCTTAAATACCCCTTGGTCTTCCTGGGCCCTTCCCTCAGGTGGGACTTGGGCTCATTTGGTCCCTCAGGAGCTGGGCTGGGGGCTGCAGAGGTGGCTGTGGAGCATTGCCTGTGCTGTGCCAGGGACTGGCAGACACTGTTGGGCTGGGAGAGAGGCTCTGGGGGGATTTGGGTTCCAGGGCAGGGAGGGCTGGGGTTGCAGGGCAGGGCAAGGCTGGACCTGCCCCTTCCTCCCCCACACATGAAATGTTTTGAGCCAACAATCTCCTCCAGTCTGTCACAATTTGGAATATTGGAGGTGGATCCCCAATTCAGGCCATGGGCACCTGGACTAGAAGGACAGTTCTTTTCCACAGAGGCCCAGAGTTTGGAGAGCCTCATTAGGCCAAGGCCAGCCAGACTTGTCAGTTATGCCAGATCTTGTCTGAGACCTATCCTTGGATATAAGGAATTATGGAGGTGGAAGCCCAACCTCAGCCATGGGCACCCGGAGAAGCAGCACAGGTCTTTTCCACAGGAAGGAGAGCATGGAACCTTCCCCAGTGTTTTGGGGACATGTGAAAAATGCCAATCACTTGTTTTTAAAATTTTTAAAAGTTTAATAGTAATAAAATGGTCAAAAAGAATAGTAACACAATTAGAGTAATAACAATTGGGACAAATTGAATTAAGACAATATGAGACAATAAAAACAAAGAGTTACGGATGTCCGGGTACCTATTTCTGGGCATCACAAGCCCGAAAAAGGACCCCTGCTAACAAAGGATTAACCCTTAAGAACAATAGCCCGTTGCATATTCATACACTTCATACATGATGCATAAATTCCATTCAAACACAGGATTTTGTCTGGTCATTGTCAACTTCTTCCTTCTAATCCTAACAGCGCCTTCAAGGTGGGAAGAAGTTCGTTTCTTCTGATAAGAAGGCAATAAATTCATTTCCAAGAGAGATTTAGGTGTCCTGTGGCTGCTATCTGGCGCGAGTACCTCATTCCTTTCTTTAAGAAAACCCCACTAACATAGTTCTTATTTTAACAAAATTTATAACCTAAAACTATACTTAACACAGTACTTAAGAGAATTAATACAGTATTTCTTTCTAACACAACACATATAACAGTCATTTTAATATTTGTGAAAAGCCAATCATATAATACATTCATTTTTCTCAGGACAGATATAAGGAAATTTGGAGGAGAAATCCCAATTCTGGCCATGGGTGTCTGGAGAAGAAGGAGAGTTCTTTTCCATAGAAAGGAAAGCACGGAGACCTGGTGTTTCAGCAGCCGATGAGAAGAGACCCTCAACATGCCAAGGTCAGCTGGTCCAGTGAGGTGGTCCCTGGGAGGCCAAGCCAGAGCTGTTCCATGTTTTTTGGTTTTATGGTGCCCCATAGTGTCACAATAGTGTTTATGACCCTGCAGTGTCATAATAGTGCCTTGATTCCATGGGGTCCATCAGTGCCACAATGGACCCTTGTTTTGATTGGGTTCTTCAGTGTTGCAATGGCCCTTCAGTGTGACAACGGTTTCAATGATTCCATGAGGCCTTGCAGTGTCACAAGTGGTTCCCCAGGCCCCACAATGTCATAGGACTCTTCTGTTCCATGAGTCCTGCAATGTCACAATGGACCTTTGGACCGTGGGGCTTTGTGGTGTCACAATGGTCTCCTTTGGCTCCACAATGTCTTAATGGACCATTGATGAAAGGAGGCCCCCCTGTGTCACCCTGGAGCTTTGGATCCATGCATCCCTGCAGTGTCACAATGGTCTCCTTTGGCTCCCCAGTGTCACAATGGACCACTGATGACAGGAGCCCCTGCAATGTCACAATGGCCCTTTAGTTCCATGCAGCCCTGCAGTGTCACAAAGGCCTCTTGGTTTCACCAGGCCTCAGAGTATCACAACGGTCCTCTTGGTTCTGTGGGTCCCCCCAGGGCCACAATGATCTCACTGCTTCCATGGGGCCTTACAGTGTCACAATGCTTTGCCTATTCCATGGGGCCTCAAAGTGTCACAATGGACTCCATGATTCCATGAGGCTTGAGTCCCCTCATGTCACAATGATCTCCTTGGTGTCATGGTGCCCCACAGTGTCACAATGGCCCCTTTGTTCTATGAGGCTTTGTAGTGTCCTAATGGTCTCCCCATCGTTCCATGAGGCCTTGAAATGTCACAGTGGACCCTTGGCACCATTGTGAGACCTTAGGATCTTACAGTGTCACAATGGCCCTTTGGTTCCATGATACCTCAAAGTGTCACAATGGTCTCCACGGTTCTGTGATGCCCCGTGGTGTCACAAGGGTCCGCTGGTTTGATGGGGCCTCGCAGTGTCACAATGATCCCTACATTCCATGGAGCCACACAGTGTCAGTACGGCCCCATTGGTTCCATGAGGTCCAGCAATGTCTCAGTGCTCTCCATGATTCCAAGAGGCCCCACAGTGTCGCAATGGTCCCTTGGTGTCACAGGGCCCCACAGTGTCACAATGGTCCCTTGGTTCCATGGCCCTGTGCTGCTGCATTCCCCCTGTTTTGCGGAGATATAGCCAAAAACTCTACAACTTTGTGAAAGTTGCAAAGCTGGTATGTTTTATTACAGTGCTGGATGCATGCGGAGATTGCTCTCCTGAAAAAGGCATGCGTCCCTCTGGGAACTTCAGGTCCCTTTTTATCTCTCTCTCAGATACCTATGCATACAATTTCACAATAGGTTCATACATATTGATTTTTATGAATTTCGCGTGACATTTGCCACTAGTTCATCTTTATCAGGAAGAATTCCTAGGTCATGATGACTTCCTCTCACAGCAGCCTCTGTCTCTTTCTATCCTCCTCTGTCTCTTCTCTCTTATCTCTGTCTTTCACTAAGTAACTTCACTATACCTAGGTTCTGCAGTCAGGATAAATAGCTATGCTTTCTAACCACAGACTCAACTCAAAAAAGTACATTTCACTTAAATCAGAATAGATTTCTACTCTGGGGGATTTTTACTCTGTCTCATCCCCTCCCCTTCTCAGGCCGCCCTGCCAGCTGAGAAATGATCCTTGGGCCTTGGCCTTGGCCAACAGCCTCTGGGCTCAGCTCCTCTGCAGCTCATCACAAACACGGTCTGCTCCAGGCACTGTGATTACCCAGCCGGCTCCTGGTTTCTGTAGGAGCAGCCCTGGGAACTGTTTTTGTTCCCTCAGTGGCACAACATCCCTGTTCTCACACTGCCAAAGAAAGCTGTTGGTGCCTAGTGCAGCCAGGATAAGCCATTGCTGTGTCTGAAGCCCCTCTCTTGGGGCCCTGCAAACAGCGCTCCAAAAGGAGCCCTTGGAGCTCTCCTGGGCCAGCGACTCCCTCTGAGTGGGGCCTCTCCCAGCCGGGAACTCTCCCGTTTTGCTGCACTCGGGGATCCTGAACAACGATGGAGCCTGGGCTGATCCCCACACTCCTCCAGGCTCAACCCTTTGCCCTTTGCTGGGGAGATGCCAAAGGATCCACAGTGAGCATTGCCTGCCCTCAGGGGAATTGCTCACAGGTGCCTTGCACTGACTCATTGTGTCCGTGTGCACACAGGAGTGCCTGTGTTGGGGAAAGGTAGCAGAAATGCTGCTCTCTGAGGGGTTGGAGTGCCTTGGATAGCTGAGTCAGTGACTCAGCTATCCAAGTAAGTAAGGTTAAAGCTCCTTAGACCTTCACAAGGTCTAAGTAAAGTTAAATCCTGCTAAAAGTTGTTCCTTTGCTAAGTTATTACGTTTAATTTAATTTATTAGCTAAGTTAAGGGTTGCTGAATGTTATTCCTCTGTTAAATTGCTAAGTCATAAGTTTTAAGTTAGACTATGTACTGTTAAGTGCTGTTCTTTTGCTAAATTGTGAAGTTGAAGGTATCAGTTAAGGTTAAGGTATAAGTTAAGTCCTGTGAAATTTGAGCTCTATTAAGCTTTTGGGCCGTATTCCTTTTATCCTTGTCCTCACTATCCTTGTGTCGCACAAACACAGGGACAGTTCTCGGTTCATTTCTGGTTTGATTGCATGGATTTTGTTTGGTTTTTTTTATTGCTTTGTTTCCTTGGTGTGCCTGAAGGGTCCAGTCAAGAGCAGAGTGCCTCTTGCCAAGGAACTTTGTGCTGCTGTCCCTTAATATTAAATATGGTTATTGCTGATCCCTTGCTGGGGATTTTTTCAGCGCTCCCCAGCCCTCGTTCATAACAGGGTGAAGGAGCCCTGGCCCAGGCTCTGGCCCTGGGGGACACGGGGACGCTGCCGGGGGGTCCCTGTCCCCCTGTGCCACCCCCAGGGCCCCGGCCCCCTGTCCCCGTGTCAGGCTCTGGGGTCGATCTTGGGGAACATCCTCTGGGGGAGGCTGCGGGGCCGGGGGCGGGGGGACCCGGGGGGACCGGGGAGGGACCCCACTGTGCACGAGCAGGGTTGGACTGCTCTGGGGGGAGCTGTGAGGGGGGCTGGGGCAGAGTGACCTCCCCAGTGACCTCACACAACCCTTGTGATGCCACAAACCCTTCCTGTGATGTCACACAGCCCCCTATGATATCATAGAGCACCCCTTTGATGTCACCAGATGATATCATACAGCCGCTCTGTAATGTCAGAGAAGACTCTGATGTCACAAAATCACCATGTGATGTCACTGTCTGTTCTGTGATGTCATTATCTGTTCTTTCATGTCAAAGCTTGCTCTGTGATGTTTCACGGCCACCCACTGATGTCACAACCGACAGTGATGTCACAGAGCCATCCTCTATGATGGCAGAATCTGCTCTATGACCACATACCCCACTCTATGATGTCACAGCTCATTCTGCGATGTCACAATTCCTGAACAATGTCACAAAGCCCTCTCTGTGATATCTCATTGACACTCTGTAATGTCACAGCATACGCTTTGACCTCACAGCTGCCTTCATGATGTCATACAACCATGCCATGCAGTCACAGCCTACACTGTGTTGTCACAGAATCCCCTCTATGATGCTGTAGCTGCTCAGTGACCTCACACAAAAAACTCTGTGATGTCATAGCCCAATCTGTGACTTCACAGAACCCAGTCTGTGCTGTCACACAGACCCGTTCTGAAATCACAGCTACTCTGTGCCTCTATGACACAGCAACACAGGTGCCCTCTCAGGGTTTGGTGCTCTTTTCATCAGACTGAATCCTCCAGAGAGGGCTCAAAAAATTTCTCAGGAACTCAAAGTTACATTGAAACACTGAAATTTCTTGTACTTTAAATAGATCCCTGTCAGGGCACAAGACTGACAAAGTGTCTCCAGGTTCGAGGTAGAGCAGAACACTGGAGGCAGTGATGACAGCTGGGGACAAGCAAGGCAAAGGTGTCTCTGATGCTGAGCAAACCTGGATGTGTTTCAGGAATGCAAAGGACCAAGGCCTGAGCCCCAGTCCCTGGCCAGGCAGATCCTGTCCCTCCCTCCTTGCTCAGGGCTCTTCCCGGGATGGGCACTGGCATGTGGGGATGGGCAATGGCAAGGGCAGGAGCATGGGGTGGCCCCTGCCAGGTTGCTGAGCAGGGACAAGGAGGCAATGAGGCCCCAGCCCTGCAAGGGTCAATTGTCCCCTCGTGGCCTCAGGCCCAGGCCCAGCAGCCATGGCCAAAGTGCTGCCCAAGGTGGCTCTGGCAGGGCTGTCTTGCAGCTGCTGCACATGCCTGTGCCCAGTGCAGCATAGGTTGTGCTACGGCGTCTCTTCCCTGCGCCTGTTATAAATGAGAATCTTAACTAGGCCAGTATTCAAGCAGCAATCAATTTATTATTTAATATTGTAAAGTATGAGCAATACAGCACTGGGTACAATGGGGGAAATTTTCTCTCCAACTGCACACCAACAGTTGAGGCTTACAGGTATTTATAGGGGTACTCATCAGCTTTCTCAGCAGTTTCTATTTCAATTTTTGCTCATCAGCACTTTCTATTCCCAATTTTTCTGTCGCAATTCTATACACTATTGTGATTAATATGGATGTATCCCAAAAAGGAGTATGCCCAGATGGTGGTGGTCCAGTTTCTGAAAGAAGAAAGACGAATCCAATCTGGTGGAGTCCAGTTCCCCAGATCTGGCTACATTTTTTGATTACAGAGACTATAAATCTAACAGTGATGTCCAGCTTCCCTTGGTCAAAAATGTAAATCCTCGAGTTGATGTTCATCTTCCTTTCTCAAGCTGCTTTTCTCTGTTTTGTTAAGGTGTGAGATAAGCAGGTTTCCTTTATATATATTCCAAAACTATAGTTTCAAGGATACAAGCAATATTCTAAAATTACACTTCAAAAGATTATTATTGCAGAGCTCTTTATCGATTAACTACAAGCTAAGAGCAACATCCTTAACACTTTAATTCAAATGGTCCTCAACCAACCAATGTTAATTGCAAACAAAAGATGGTTCAAAGGCCTTCTTCCATGCTTTATTTTCCTCGGTTATTATTAGAATTTTCAACCGTCCCACTGTCGGTCTCCACACATACTGCAATCACAAATACACACATTGCCTGTTTGTACCTGGCATGAAACACAGCTTTGTAGTTCACACGTGTCACAGCTGGCACTTGAAACACTGCATGTCCTCTGAGCAATACAGAATGGGCGATATTCCACCATCCAAAGGCTGCAAGATCAGCTGCACAGGGCATGGGGGACTCAGCCTCGTGTGTGGGGGCTCAGCTGGCTGCGCTGCTAGAGCTGTGCAGAGAGCCGATGCCAGAGGCTCTGTCTGCTGTGGCCACCTGAGCCAGTGGAATTTTCTGTTTCTTTAAGATTTTTCTTTTCTTCATTTCTATTTTTTATCTGTATTGTAAATAAATAAATTATACTATATATATATGTCCTGGGGTGACATTATGATGTTTCTATCCCCATTCCTCTGTTCTGTGCCTTTAAGGCCGGCTCCGAAGAGTGGAAGTTTTGTTTGGGTTTCTCTTATCAGGGACACATAGAGAGTGTACATCGGGCTGGTTTTTTCTCTTCTTGCTTAGCTTGCTGCTTGGCTGGCTTGCTTTTCTGCTCTTGCTTCTGCTTCTGCTCTGCTTTGCCTGTGCTTATTAGTTAGTTTAGCCAAACAGTCCACATTTCGTCCTGGACTGTTTCTCCTCTCCTGTTTCTGTGACCACCTCGAACCTGCTCCGGACTGGGACCTGGGAACACCGAAGGTTCGGCTGCAGCAGTTGCCCCAGCACCAGAGGGACTGAGAACAGAGCAACCACCCCCGAAAGAGACTTTCTGATTTTGTCATCTTTCTCAAAGCAGTGTGATCTGGTATTGTTCATTTTGTGTGCTGGGAGGGGGTGTGCTGTGTCTGTTAAATAAACAGGTTCTTTCCACCTCTTTCCGAGGAATTTTTTCCCAAACCGGTTGGGGGAAGGGGCCGTGTGGGTTTTGCTTTCTGGAGGGGCCCTCCTTTGCAGATTCTTTAACAAAGTTGCCCTAAACCTTTACAAACCTTTGATGCCCAAACGTGAGGCGAGAGAGAGAGAGTGGAAAAACCCTGTTTGACTGCATTTTGGCTGCTATTACTCTGTGGTCGTTTAAATCACCTATTCTACCTATTATTATATATTATAGATTACTGTAAATAAATAAATTCTGATACACAGACTGCCAGTGACAGTAGAGCCCTGGAAAAATTTAAAGATAGAATCTAAAATGTTAGGCTTTGTGCTTTCCCAGATCAACTGCACCCGCGTAAGCATTATGATAAATTATATAATTGTTAGATGTGATGATTGTTTAATAATTAAATGTAATTATTATATAACCATAAGAAGAATAATGAGAAACTATGTTGGAAATTCAGAGAGGGGCTAACTTTATGTATACAATAGAACAATATAAGTTTAATAATTAACGTGAAAGTTATGTAGCGATAGAGTATAAAACATGATCATTTCGGATGTATGGTCAGAATCAGATTTGGGTTGATTGTACCCCGATTCCCAGAGCTCTTAATAAAAAGCACCACATATAATCCCCCATGATTATGTGTTTTTGAACGCCTACATTTTGGCAACCCAGATGGGCCCCTTGTGAGTGCTGCTGAGCGAGTTCGCGACTCGATCACGCTCCAGCCGGCACCGAGGGATTCTCGGGGAGCCCATCGGCCGCAACAGCTTCCGCCACTCACAAACGTCCCCAGGAGAAAGGTAAGGTGCTTTTTACTTTGGTTTGGTTTTGGATGCCTGCCAAATAAGACGCAGCGAAAGCTACGCTTGGTTGGGCTAAAGGAATTCCTGTTGGTACAAGCCTAGGTGCCGTTCCGTAAGACAATCGCGAAAGTGTTGCGGGATCGACACTTATGGTGTGTTTGAAATGGAGAAACTTAAAGGGATTTTGGACAGTAACATCCCATCCCTCAAAATTCTCCTTTAGGGGTGCTTATTAGCATATTGGAAACAAGGTAACTTTGGGGAAGAATTACGTAAAACTAAGTTGATTGATTATTGTAATTTATGGTGGCCAGAATATGCCTTGGAGAATGGCGAAAAATGGCCAAAATACGGTACTCTGCAATATAACACTATTTCGCGATTAATGTCCTTTTGTAGACAAGAAGGAAAATGGGATGAAGTCCCATATGTTGATTGTTTTTCTACTTACAGGGAAAGTCAGAATGGCAGGATGAATGTGGATTATTAGTGGTTAAAACATCTGCAAAGTGTGGGGTTTGTGAGGAACGTTGTTTAGAACACTTGGCGTTAAGAGAAAGCTTGAGTAGGGAAAATTATACAGATATTGATTTACAAGTAGCTCCAAAAGGAACAAGAGAACCTAACCCTATCCCACCTGTTTCATTTGTCCCTATCCCACTACCTGCTCCTCACCCACCTACCCCTGAACCTGTCTCGTCTAGTACACCTTTCCCTCTTTATCCTCCTCTCCCATCATCACCTGATCCCTCTTCCTTGGAAGATGAGCAAAACCTAACTGTGATAGAAAGGGGAAAGAGGTATGCGAGCGAAAAAGATAGCAATGGTAATGAATCAGTGACCCCAATAGCCCATAGAACCCGGGGTCGGGCAAAGCTTGCTCCAGTTGTGCATAGAAAAGTCATAAGCAAACAAAAACGGACTGTGATTGCCCCCTTGTGACAAGGTGTTGGAGTGGAAGGGCCAGTATTTGTAAAAGTGCCTTTTTCCCCGGCAGACTTAGTTATTTGGAAACAGTCAGCCGGAACTTATAGAGAAAATCCTGATAAAATGGCACACGTAGTAAAAATGGTTATGAAAACTCATAATCCTGACTGGGATGACATAGAAGTAATATTAGATACTCTGATGGATTTTACTGAAAAAGAAATGGTACTTAAGGCAGCCAAAGAGAGGGCAAGAGGAGATATTAGAAATGGGCTGGTAACACGGAATTTAGATGTGAATTTCCCAATTGAGGATCCAAATTGGGACCCTAATTTATTTTGCGATATGAGGAAATTACAGAAATATCATGAGTGGATCCAAATAGGAGCTCAGAACGCTGTGCCCAAAACTATAAATTGGTCGAAACTATACGAGGTTCGACAGAAAAAGAAGGAATCTCCCACTGCGTTTTTGGAGAGGCTTAAGGAGGTAGCAAGGAAATATACAGACCTCCAAATGGATACAGAGCAAGCAAAGGTTCAGCTCGCTCTCATATTCTTGGGCCAATCACAGGATGACATTTGTAGAAAATTGCAAAAATTAGAAGGGGAAGAATTAAGGAATTTGGATAAGTTACTTGAGGTTGCTTGGAAGGTATGTAACAATTGGGAAAAAGAAGCTAGTAAAAGGCAGCAGCAGAATCTTTTGGCAGTAATACAGGGGAGAGGGAACCCAAATTTCAGGGGGCGTAACAGGAATGGTCGGCGAAGGAGACCAGTTACCCAGGGGTTAAGCCTGAATCAATGTGCATATTGCAAGGGGGTGGGACATTGGAAGTGAAATTGCCCAAGTTTGAATAACCAGTTTGACCAGGGCAATCAGTTCCAGCAGGCTACCAAGGAGATGGTCCTGGGGGAGTATACCAGTTGACTAGACGTAGAACTGGGAGAACAAGTTAAGGAACCTGTTGTAAATATACAGTTAGGGCATAAAGAGGTCAGATTTCTAATAGATACGGGAGCTACTTTTTCTGTATTGAATGATCTGCAAGGACAAACTGGGGACAAGGAAACAACAATAGTCGGCGCTACAGGCAAAGAGGAAAAACAGCCTTTCCTGCAACCCCTAGATTTGTGTTTTGAAAACAAGGTTATAACACATGAATTTTTATATGTACCTGAGTGTCCAATTCCACTTTTAGGGAGAGATTTGCTAGCAAAACTTGATGCGGTAATAACCTTTGAAAATGGAGAGCTTATAATGAAAATACCTGAATCAAAGACGGGACAGATATTAATGATCAAAGAAAAACCTGTTCCCTCTATCCCTAGGGAGGTAGAAGATGCAGTGATTCCCTCTGTATGGGAGACAGATATACCAGGGAAATCTAAATTGGCACAACCTGTGCATGTAGAGTTAAAAGAAGGGGCAAGGGCTGTACAAGTCAAACAATATCCCATAAAACCAGAAGCATGGCAAGGAATAGTAAAGATTATTGAGAAATTCTTGAAATACCGAATTTTAGAAGAATGTGAATCAGAATTTAATACACCAATATTTCCAGTAAAGAAGCCAAATGGTAAATATAGATTAGTGCAGGATTTGAGAGCAATAAATAAAATAACAAAGGACATTTATCCAGTGGTAACAAATCCTTATACATTGCTAACATCCGTAAAGGAGATATATAAATGGTTTACTGTAATTGATTTAAAAGATGCCTTTTTCTGCATCCCCCTTGACAAAGAAAGTAGGAAACTGTTTGCCTTTGAGTGGGAAAACCCAGGGAACGGAAGAAAGACCCAGCTCACCTGGACACGACTCCCACAAGGCTACAAGAACTCGCCGACCCTATTCGGAAACCAACTGGCAAAGGAACTGGAGATTTGGACTGAAAATGGGCAAGTACCAAGAGACCAATACTTATTGTTGCAGTATGTGATGCAGTATATGATATACAAATAGCTACAGAAGAAAGAGCAACCTGTATAAAGGTAACCATTGAGATTTTAAATTCACTGGGAATGGGAGGCTATAAAGTATCCAGAGCAAAGGCACAAATCACACAACAGACTGTGATTTACCTGGGATGTGAAATTTCACAAGGGCAACGAAAACTAGGTACTAACCGTATCCAAGCTATTTGTGCTATTCCAGAGCCCCAGAATTTACATGAGCTGCGAGTCTTCCTTGGGATGGCAGGATGGTGTCGCTTGTGGATCATGGACTATGAACTGATTGTGAAACCCCTGTATGAAGCTCAGAAGATGCAGCCATTCACCTGAGGCAAACCACAGAAAGGAGCCTTCCTAAAATTAAAGGAAGCACTGACAACTGCTCCAGCACTAGGGTTACCTGATCTGTCTAAAGATTTTCAGCTGTTTGTACATGAAAGGCTGCGCCTAGCACTAGGAGTCCTGACACTCAGAAGGAGCTAAGGAGGTTTGGCCTTCAGATCAATTGTCTGCAGGTTCCTGCAGTGCCTGGTGCTGCTCCCTTGCCAGAGGCACCCCAGGCCAGGGGGGCACATCTGGGCTGCTGTGTCTGCCTCTGGGGCTCCCTGTTCTGGGCAATAAGGAGGAGCTGCAGAGGCTCTGCAGGACTGACAGGATGGACTTTGGGGCTGGCAGGAGAAGCTGAGGGACCTGGGCTGCTGGAGCTGCTGAAGAGGAGGCCCAGGGCTCATCCTGCAACTGCTCCAAGGGTGCTTTCAGAGAATCCCAGAATCAGCAAGGTTGGAACAGGCCATGGAGATCATCAAGTCCAACCAGTGCCCTGACACCGCCTTGTCTCCCCTGAGCCTCCTCCAGGATAAACAACCTCAGCTCCCTCAGCCGTTCCTCAAAGCTCTTGTGTTCCAGATCCCCCCCCAGCCTTGTTGCCCTTCTCTGGACACGCTCCAGCCCCTCCATGTCCTTCCTAAATTGGGGGCCCAGAACTGGACACAGCACTTGAGGTGCTGCCCAAGCAGTGCTGAGTACAGGGGAAGAATCCCTGCCCTGCTCCTGCTGGCCACACCATTCCTGATCCAGGCCAGGAGCCATTGGCCTGCTTGCCCACCTGGGCACACTGCTGGCTCATGTCCAGCCTGCTGTCCATCAGTCCCTGCAGGTCCCTTTCTGCCTGGCTGCTCTCCAGCCATTCTGGCACCTTGTTGAGGGAGGGAGGCAGGGAGAGAACGGGTCCAGATCCAGTCCTTCCTGAAATGTGGTGTTTGCTGGCACTGCCAATTCCCAGATCTTGATATTTCCATATTCTGGCACAGTCCAAGTGCAGCAATTTGCTGGCAAAGAAAGTCAAAGCCAAGCAAAGACCTGGTACTTACAGCAACCCGATCTCTGGTTTGCTGACACTGCCAGTACCCAGATCGGGAATGTTTCAGATGCCTGCACAGCCTTATTCCAGCAGTTTGCTGGCACTGGAAAATTAGCATCTGGAAATTTCTCAGTGCCA
>NW_026992758.1:0-33452 GCF_028769735.1 Zonotrichia leucophrys gambelii
AAAAACCCCCAAAAATTAGACCCATAAAAACCCCAAAATGCCACAAAAAAGCCCCAAAAATCCCATAAAACACCACAAAATCCCATAAAACCCCAAATCCCAAAAACCCCATAAAAACCCCACAAAAACCCCTCAAAAACCCCTTAAAACCTCACAAAAACCCCATAAAAACCCCAAAAATCAAACCAAAAAAACCCCAAAAAATCCCCAAACCCCACAAAACCCCATAAAACCCCAAATCCCAAAAAACCCCACAAAAACCCCATAAAAACCTCAAGAAAATCCCTCCTAAAACCCCTTAAAAACCTCACAGAAACCCCATAAATACCCCAAAAATCAAACCAAAAAACCTCCAAAAAATCCCCAAACCCCATAAAAACCCCAAAACCCAAAAACCCCATAAAAACCCCACAAAACCCCAAATTCAAAAAAAAACCATAAAACCCCCATAAAAACCTCACGAAAATCCCTCATAAAACCCCTGAAAAACCTCACAAAAACCCCAAAAAACCCCAAAAATCAAAGCAAAAAAAAAAACCCAAAAATCCCCAAACCCCACAAAACCCCATAAAACCCCAAATCCCAAAAAAACCCATAAAACCCCATAAAAACCTCATGAAAATCCCTCATAAAACCCCATAAAACCTCACAGAAACCCCATAAATACCCCAAAAATCAAAGCAAAAAAATTCCCAAAAAATCCCCAAACCCCATAAAACCCCAAAAAACCCCATAAAACCCCAAACCCCATAAAAATCCCATAAAATCCCCCAATTTAGGTACCTGTGGAATGACCTGTGCGATCCCCAAACCCCACAAAAACCCTACAAAAACCCCAAAACCCCATCATCAACCCCACCAAAACCCCTCTAAAAACCCCCAAAAATTAGACCCAAAAAACTCCAAAAATCCCATAAAACACCACAAAACCCCATAAAACCCCAAATCCCAAAAAACCCCACAAAAACCCCATAAAAACCTCACGAAAATCCCTCATAAAACCCCTTAAAACCTCACAAAACCCCATAAAAACCCCAAAAATCAAACCAAAAAAACCACCAAAAAATCCCCAAACCCCACAAAACCCCACAAAACCCCACAAAACCCCACAAAACCCCAAACCCCATAAAAACCCCATAAAAACCCCAAATTTCAGGTACCTGTGGAATTACCTGTGCGATCCCCAAACCCCACAAAAACCCTACAAAAACCCCAAAACCCCATCATAAACCCCACCAAAACCCCCCTAAAAACCCCCAAAAATCAGACCCAAAAAACTCCAAAAATCCCATAAAACACCACAAAACCCCATAAAACCCCCCCAAAAAACCCCATAAAAACCCCATAAAAACCCCATAAAAACCTCACAAAAACCCCTCATAAAACCTCTTAAAACCTCACAGAAACCCCATAAATACCCAAAAATCAAAGCAAAAAAATCCCCAAAAAATCCCCAAAGCCCATAAAAACCCCACAAAACCCCAAAATCCCATAAAATTCCCAAAACCCCAATTTAGGTACCTGTGGAATTACCTGTGCGATCCCCAAACCCCATAAACCCCAAATCCTACAAAACCCCAAAACCCCATTGTAAACCCCACAAAACCCCCCTAAAAACCCCAAAAATCAAAGCAAAAAAAACCCCAAAAATCCCCAAACCCCACAAAACCCCACAAAACCCCAAATCCCAAAAAAACCCATTAAAACCCCATAAAAACCTCACGAAAATCCCTCATAAAACCCCTGAAAAACCTCACAGAAACCCCATAAATACCCCAAAAATCAAACCAAAAAAAACCCCAAAAAATCCCCAAACCCCACAAAACCCCACAAAACCCCAAATCCCATAAAAACCCCATAAAAACCCCAATTTAGGTACCTGTGGAATTACCTGTGCGATCCCCAAACCCCACAAAAACCCTACAAAAACCCCAAAACCCCATCATAAACCCCACCAAAACCCCCCAAAAAACCCCAAAAATTAGACCCAAAAAACTCCAAAATGCCACAAAAAAGCCCCAAAACCCCACAATACCCCATAAACCCCCAAATCCCAAAAACCCCATAAAAACCCCATCATAAACCTCACAAAAACCCCTTAAAACCTCACAGAAACCCCATAAATACCCCAAAAATCAAACCAAAAAAACCTCCAAAAAATCCCCAAACCCCACAAAAACCCCAAATCCCAAAAACCCCATAAAAACCCCATAAAATTCCCAATTTCAGGTACCTGTGGAATTACCTGTGCGATCTCTTTGCGGGGGCCTGGGAGCCGCGGGAGCTGAACCCGCTGGGGCTGAGCATCCCCAGGGCGAGCCCGCAGCAGGTGAGGCACAAAAACACCAAAATCACCCCAAAAATATCCCAAAATAACCCCAAAATAACCCCAAAATATCCCAAAAATATCCCAAAAATAGCCCCAAAATATCCCCAAAATTACCCCAAAATATCCCCAAAATATCCCCAAAAATATCCTAAAATATCCCTAAAATATCCCCAAAAATATCCCCAAAATCACCCCAAAAATCACCCCAAAATATCCCAAAATCACCCCAAAAATCCCCAAAATATCCCAAAAATAACCCCAAAAATACCCCCAAAATATCCCCAAAATCACCCCCAAAATATCCCCAAAATATCCCAAAATATCCCAAAAAAACCCCAAAAATAACCCAAAAAATAACCCCAAAATATCCCAAAATAACCCCAAAATAACCCCAAAATATCCCCAAAATATCCCCAAAATATCCCCAAAATAACCCCAAAAATAACCCCAAAATAACCCCAAAATAACCCCAAAAATATCCCAAAATCACCCCAAAAATATCCCAAAATGGGGAAAACTCAAACAGGAAAAAAAACCCCAAAAAATTGGGGAAAAACACCGAAATTTGGGGGGAAAACTTCAAAATGGGAGGGAAAAATCCCAAAATATGGAGCAAAATCCCAAAGGAGATGAAACCCCAAAATAACCCCAAAATAACCCCAAAAATCACCCCAAAATACCCCAAAATCACCCCAAAAATAACCCCAAAATACCCCAAAATAGCCCAAAATGGGGAAAACAAACAGGGAAAAAAACCCCAAAATTTGGGGGAAAAATGACGAAATTTTGGGGGAAAAATTCCAAAATATGGAGCAAAATCCCAAAGGAGATGAAACCCCAAAAAATCCCAAAATGGGGAAAACTCAAACAGGGAAAAAAACCCAAAATTTGGGGGAAAACCTCAAAATTGGGGGAAAAAACCACTGAAAATTGGGGAGGAAAAACCCTAAAATTTGGGAGGAAACTCCAAAAGAGGTGAGAGCCCAAAAACCCCAAAAAACCCAAAATGGGGGGAAAATAAAAATGGGGAAAAAACCCTCAAAATGGGGGAAAAAAATCCCAAAATATTGGGGGGAAACCCCAAAAGAGGTGAGAGCCCAAAAACCCTAAAACAACCCCAAAAAATCCCAAAATTTGGGGGAAAAGCCCTGAAAATTTGGGGGGAAAAAATCCCAAAATTTTGGGGAAAAAACCACCGAAATTTGGAGGGAAAACTTCAAAATGGGAGGGAAAAATCCCAAAATATGGAGCAAAATCCCAAAGGAGATGAAACCCCAAAATAACCCCAAAATAACCCCCAAAATAACCCCAAAATAACCCCAAAATAACCCCAAAAATAACCCCAAAAATAACCCCAAAATATCCCAAAATGGGGAAAACTCAAACAGGGAAAAAACCCCAAAATTTGGGGGAAAAATGACGAAATTTTGGGGGAAAAATTCCAAAATGTGGAGCAAAATCCCAAAGGAGATGAAACCCCAAAAAATCCCAAAAATCACCCCAAAATAACCCAAAATCACCCCAAAAATATCCCAAAATATCCCCAAAAATAACCCCAAAAATCACCCCAAAATATCCCAAAATAACCCCAAAATATCCTCAAAAATAACCCCAAAAACCCCCAAAAATAACCCCAAAATATCCCAAAAATCACCCCAAAATATCCCAAAAATATCCCTAAAATATCCCCAAAAATAACCCCAAAATGGGGGAAAAAAAACCCCAAAATTTGAGGGAAAAAACACCGAAATTTGGGGGGAAAACTTCAAAATGGGAGGGCAAAATCCCAAAATATGGAGCAAAATCCCAAAGGAGATGAAACCCCAAAAAATCCCAAAAATAACCCCAAAATATCCCAAAAATCACCTCAAAAATAACCCCAAAATATCCCAAAATGGGGAAAACTCAAACAGGGAAAAAACCCCAAAATTTGGGGAAAAACCCTCAAAATTGGGGGAAAAAATCCCAAAATATTGGGGGGAAACCCCAAAAGAGGTGAGAGCCCAAAAACCCCAAAAAAACCCAAAAAAAACCCAAAAAACCCAAAATGGGGGGAAAATAAAAATGGGGAAAAAAACCTTAAAATTGGGGGAAAAAATCCCAAAATGGGGGAAAAAAATCCCAAAATATTGGGGGGAAACCCCAAAAGAGGTGAGAGCCCAAAAACCCTAAAACAACCCCAAAAAAACCTCAAATTGGGAAAAAAACCCCAACATTTGAGGGAAAAAACACCGAAATTTTGGGGGAAAGCTTCAAAATGGGAGGGCAAAATCCCAAAATATGGAGCAAAATCCCAAAGGAGATGAAACCCCAAAAAATCCCCCAAAATGGGGAAAACTCAAACAGGGAAAAAAACCCAAATTTGGGGGAAAAACCTCAAAATGGGAGGGAAAAATCCCAAAATATGGGGCAGAATCCCAAAGGAGATGAAACCCCAAAAAATCCCAAAAATAACCCCAAAAATAACCCCAAAATATCCCAAAATGGGGAAAACAAACAGGGAAAAAAACCCCAAAATTTGGGGGAAAAATGACGAAATTTGAGGGAAAAATCCCAAAATATGGAGCAAAATCCCAAAGGAGATGAAACCCCAAAAAATCCCAAAATGGGGAAAACTCAAACAGGGAAAAACCTCAAAATTTGGGGAAAAATGACGAAATTTTGGGGGAAAAATTCCAAAATATGGGGCAGAATCCCAAAGGAGATGAAACCCCAAAAAATCCCAAAATATCCCAAAATAGGGAAAACTCAAGCAGGGAAAAAGAGCCCCGAAACCCAAACCCAAACAGGGAAAACCCAAAATGGGGGAAAACTGAACAATATTGGGGAACTGAAATGGGGCAGAAACCCCAAATGGAGTCAGGCCTGGGTTGGGGTTAGGCCGGACCCGGATGGGTCAATCCCGGGTTAATCCCAAATTAATCCTGGGTCAATCCTGGGTTAATCCCGGGTTAATCCCAAATTAATCCTAAATTAATCCCAATTTATCTGGGTTAATACCGAGTTAATCCTGGGTTAATCCCGAGTTAATCCTGGGTTAATCTTGGGTTAATCCCAAGTTAATCCCGGGTTAATCCCGGGTTCATCCCAGGTTAATCCTGGGTTAATCCCGGTCTGTCTGGGTTAATCCCGGGTTAATCCTGTGTGAATCTCAGGTTAATCCCGGGTTAACCCCCACTCTATTTAAATTAATCCCAGGTTAATCCCGCTTTGGTCCAGGAATGCTCGGAGCTCCTGAGCCGGGCTCTGATGGGTTAATCCCGGGTTAATCTCAGTTGTGTTTGGGTTAATCCCAGGTTAATCCCGGGTTATTCCAGGTCCAGGAATGCTCAGAGCTCCTGAGCCAGGCTCTGTTGGGGTTAATCCCGGGTTAATCCCGGTCTGTCTGTGTTAATCCCGGGTTAATCCTGGGTTAATCCCGGTCTCTCTGTGTCAATCCCGGGTTAATCCCGGTTTAATGCAGGTCCAGGCGGTGTCGGAGCTCCTGAGCCGGGCTGTTGGGGTTAATCCCGGGTTATTCCCAAATTAATCCCAGGTTAATCCTGGGTTAATCCTGGGTTAATCTCAGTTGTGTTTGGGTTAATCCCGGGTTAATCCTGGTTTATCTGGGTTAATCCAGGTCCAGGAGGTCTCACCCTGGTTTAGAGTTAATCCCATGTTAATCCCGGGTCAATCCCGGTCTCTCTGTGTCAATCCCGGGTTAATACCAGGTTGATCCCGGGTTAATCCCGGGTTACTCCAGGTCCGGGAGGTCTCGGAGCTCCTGAGCCGGGCTCTGTTGGGGTTAATCCTGGGTTAATCCCACGTTAACCCTGTGTTAATCCCGGTCTATCTCTGGTAATCCAGGTCCAGGCGGTCTCAGAGCTCCTAAATCGGGCTCTGTTGGGGTTAATCCTGGGTTAATCCCGGTCTCTCTGGGTTAAGCCTGGGTTAATCCCACGTTAATCCCGGGTTAATCCCGGGTCAATCCCGGTTCAATGCAGGTCCAGGCGGTCGCAGAGCTCCTGAGCCGGGCTCTGTTGGGGTTAATCCCAGGTTTAATCCCGGGTTAATCCCGGGTTAATCCCGGGTCAATCCCGGTTCAATGCAGGTCCAGGCGGTGTCAGAGCTCCTGAGCCGGGCTCTGTTGGGGTTAATCCCGGGTTAATCCCGGGTCAATCCCGGGTTAATCCCGGTCTCTCTGTGTTACTCCAGGTCCAGGCGGTGTCGGAGCTCCTGAGCCGGGCCCAGCGGCCGCTGCTGCTCGTGGGCAGCCAGGCCCTGCTGCCCCCAACGCCCGCCGAGGAGCTGAGGTGGGACTGGGAGGGACTGGGAGGGACTGGGATGGACTGGGATGGGACTGGGAGGGACTGGGAGGGACTGGGATATACTGGGATGGAACTGGGAGGGACTGGGAGGGACTGGGATGGAACTGGGATGGACTGGGAGGGACTGGGGGGGACTGGGAGGGACTGGGAGGGACTGGGAGGGACTGGGATGGAACTGGGAGGGACTGGGATGGACTGGGTTATACTGGGATGGACTGGGATGGACTGGGATGGAACTGGGAGGGACTGGGATGGAACTGGGAGGGACTGGGATGGACTGGGATGAACTGGGATAGACTGGGAGGGACTGGGATGGACTGGGAGGGACTGGGAGGGGTTGGGGAGCAACTGGGGGAGATTGGGAGGGGACTGGGTTATAGTGGGAGGGGACTGAGAGGGACTGGGATAAACTGGGATGGGCTGGGAGGGGATTAGCTAGGACTGGGATGGACCTGGCTGGAGCCGGTTTGGGGCCAAATGGAGCCGGTTTGGGGCCAGTCTGGGGCCAAACGGAGCCGGTTTGGGGCCAATTTGGGGCCAGACTGAGCCAGTTTGGGGCCAGTTTGGGGCCGAACTGAACCGTTGGGGCCAAATGAAGGCGATTTTGAGACCCAGTTTGGGGAAAATGGAGCCAGATTTGGGGCCAGTTTGGGGCTGAACTGAGCCAGTTTGGGGCCAGTTTGGAGCCGGTTTTGGGGCCAGTTTGGGGCCAAACTGAGCTGGTTTTGGGGCCAGTTTGGGGCTGAACTGAGCCAGTTTGGGGCCAAATGAAGGCGATTTTGAGACCAGTTTGGGGAAAATGGAGCCAGATTTGGGGCCAGTTTGGGGCCAAACTGAGCCGGTTTTGGGGCCAGTTTGGGGCTGAACTGAGCCAGTTTGGGGCCAAATGGAGCCGGTTTGGGGCCAGTTTGGGGCCAAATGGAGCCAGTTTGGGGCCAGTTTGGGGCCAAATGGAGCCGGTTTGGGGCCGGTTTGGGGCCAAATGGAGCCAGTTTGGGGCCAAATGGAGCCAGTTTGGGGCCAAATGGAGCCGGTTTTGGGGCCAGTTTGGGGCCAAATGGAACCAATTTGGGGCCAAATGCAGCCGGTTTTGGGGCCAGTTTGGGGCCAAACTGAGCCGGTTTTGGGGCCAGTTTGGGGCCAAATGAAGGTGATTTTGAGACCCAGTTTGGGGCCAAATGGAGCCCATTTGGGGCCAGTTTGGGGTCAAACTGAGCCGGTTTTGGGGCCAGTTTGGGACTGAACTGAGCCAGTTTGGGGCCAAATGGAGCCGGTTTTGAGACCCAGTTTGGGGAAAATGGAGCCGGTTTTGAGACCCAGTTTGGGCCAAACGGAGCCGGTTTGGGGCCAAATGGAGCTGGTTTGGGGCCGCTTTGGGGCCGAACGGAGCGGGTTTGGGGTCAGTTTGGGGCCGAACGGAGCCGGTTTGGGGTCACTTTGGGGCCGAACGGAGCCGGTTTGGGGTCACTTTGGGGCCGAACGGAGCGGGTTTGGGGTCACTTTGGGGCCGAACGGAGCCGGTTTGGGGTCACTTTGGGGCCGAACGGATCCGGTTTGGTGTCACCGTGCCCTCCCCCCAGCGCGGCCCTGCAGGCCCTGGGCCTCCCCTGCTACCTGGGCGGGGCCGCGCGGGGGCTGCTGCCCCCCCAGTGCCCCCTCCTGCTGCGGCAGAACCGCAGGGACGCCCTGAGGGACGCGGACCTGGTGCTGCTGGCAGGTGACACCTGGGGACAGTGGGGACACCCTGGGGACACCCTGGGGACACATTGGGGACACCTTGGGGACAGTGGGGACACCGTGGGGACACCCTGGGGACACCCTGGGGACAGTGGGGACACCCTGGGGATAGTGGGGACACATTGGGGACACCTTGGGGACAGTGGGGACACCCTGGGGACAGTGGGGACACCCTGGGGACACATTGGGGACACCTTGGGGACACCCTGGGGACAGTGGGGACACCCTGGGGACACCCTGGGGACACCCTGGGGACACATTGGGGACACATTGGGGACACTCTGGGGACACATTGGGGACACCTTGGGGACACCTTAGGGACACCCTGGGGACACCCTGGGGACAATGGGGACAGTGGGGACACCCTGGGGACACCCCGGGGACACCCTGGGGACACCCTGGGGACACCTTGGGGACACCATGGGGACAGTGGGGACACTTTGGGGACACCCCGGGGACACCCTGGGGCACCTTAGGGACACCTTGGGGACAGTGGGGACACCTTGGGGACACCTTGGGGACACCTTGGGGACACCTTGGGGACACCCTGGGGACACCCTGGGGACATTGGGGACACATGGGGGACACCCTGGGGACAGTGGGGACACCCTGGGGACACCCTGGGGACACACTGGGGACACCCTGGGGACAATGGGGACACCCTGGGGACACCCTGGGGACACATTGGAGACACCTGGGGACACCCTGGGGACACATTGGGGACACATTGGGGACACCCCGGGGACACATTGGGGACACCCCCGTCCCCCGGTGCCCCCCTGTCCCCACAGGCACCGTGTGCGATTTCCGCCTCTCCTACGGGCGCCTCTTCGGCCGCGGCACCGCCGTGGTGGCCGTGAACCGGAACCGGGAGCAGCTGCTGAGGAACTCGGACGTGTTCTGGAAACCGCGGCTGGCCGTGCTGGGTGAGGGGCGAGGGGACATTGGGGACACAAAGGAACCGGTTTGGGGTCAGAACGAGGCGGTTTTGGGTTAAAATGAGGCGGTTTTGGGGCTAAAATGAGGCGATTTTGGGTCAAACCGGAACTGGGAGCAGCTGCTGAGGAACTCGGACGTGTTCTGGAAACCCCGGCTGGTCGGGCAGGGTGAGGGACATTGGGGACACAAACGGGGACAGTGGGGACACAAAGGAACCGGTTTGGGGTCAGAATGAGGCAGTTTTGGGGTTAAAATGAGGCAAGTTTGGGTCAAACCATGACCCAATGTCTTTTGGAAACCCCGGCTGGCCGTGCAGGGTGAGGGGCTCTGGGACACAAAGGAACTGGTTTGGGGTCAGAATGAACCAGTTTGGGATCAGAATGGGGCAATTTTGGGGTTAAAATGAGGGGCGGTTTTGGGGTCAGAATGAAGCGGTTTGGGGTCAGAACGAGGCGGTTTTGGGGTTAAAATGAGGCGGTTTTGGGTCAAACCGTGACCGGGAGCAGCTGCTGAGGAATTCTGACATCTTCTGGAAATGGAGGGTGAGGGGACCTTGGGGACATTGAGGACACAAATGGGGACATTGGGGACACAAATGGGGACTTTGGGGACACAGATGGGGACACTGGGGACACAAATGAACCGGTTTGGGGTCAGAATGAACCGGTTTGGGATCAGAACGAGGCAGTTTTGGGGTTAAAATGAGGCAATTTTGGGTCAAATCATGACCCAACGGCTTCTGGAAACCACGGCTGGCCGTGCAGGGTGAGGGACCTTGGGGACACTGGGGACACAAATGGGGACACTGGGGACACAAATGGGGGCACTGGGGACACAAATGAACCGGTTTGGGGTCAGAATGAGGCGGTTTTGGGGTTAAAATAAGACAGTTTTGGGTCAAACCGTGACCCGATGTCTTCTGGAAACGGTGGCTGGCCATGCAGGGTGAGGGGCTCAGGGACAGTGGGGACACAAATGGGGACACTGGGGACACAGATCAACCAGTTTGGGGTCAGAATGAACCGGTTTGGGGTCAGAACGAGGCGGTTTTGGGTTAAAATGAGGCGGTTTTGGGTCAAACCGTGACCGGGAGCAGCTGCTGAGGAATTCTGACATCTTCTGGAAATGGAGGGTGAGGGACAGTGGGGACATTGAGGACACAAATGGGGACATTGGGGACACAAATGGGGACTTTGGGGACACAAAGGAACCGGTTTGGGGTCAGAATGAACTGGTTTGGGGTCAGAACGAGGCGGTTTTGGGGTTAAAATAAGACAGTTTTGGGTCAAACCGTGACCCGATGTCTTCTGGAAACGGTGGCTGGCCATGCAGGGTGAGGGGCTCGGGGACCTTGGGGACACAAATGAACCGGTTTGGCCTCAGAATGAGCCGGTTTGGGGTCAGAACGAGGCGGTTTTGGGGTTAAAATGAGGCGGTTTTGGGTCAAACCGTGACCCAATGTGTTTTGGAAACCGCGGCTGGCCGGGCAGGGTGAGGGACCTTGGGGACAGTGGGGACACAAATGGGGACTTTGGGGACACAAATGGGGACAGTGGCAACACAAATCAACTGGTTTGGGGTCAGAATGAACCAGTTTGGGGTCAGAATGAGGCAGTTTTGGGGTTAAAATGAGGCGGTTTTCGGTCAAACCAGAACCGGGAGCAGCTGCTGAGGAACTTGGACGTGTTCTGGAAACCGCGGCTGGCCGTGCTGGGTGAGGGCTGAGGGGACACTGGGGACACAAAGGAACCGGTTTGGGGTCAGAACGAGGCGGTTTTGGGTTAAAATGAGGCGGTTTTGGGGCTAAAATGAGGCAGTTTTGGGTCAAACCGGAACTGGGAGCAGCTGCTGAGGAACTCGGACGTGTTCTGGAAACCCCGGCTGGTCGGGCAGGGTGAGGGACAGTGGGGACACAAATGGGGACAGTGGGGACACAAAGGAACCGGTTTGGGGTCAGAACGAGGCGGTTTTGGGGTTAAAATGAGGCAAGTTTGGGTCAAACCGCGACCCAACGTCTTTTGGAAGCCCCGGCTGGCCGGGCAGGGTGAGGGGCTCTGGGACACAAATCAATCGGTTTGGGGTCAGAATGAACCAGTTTGGGATCAGAATGAGGCGGTTTTGGGTTAAAATGAGACAGTTTTGGGTCAAACCGTGACCCGATGTCTTCTGGAAATGGCAGCTGGCCATGCAGGGTGAGGGACCTTTGGGACAGTGGGGGCACAAATGGGGGCACTGGGGACACAAATGAACCAGTTTGGGGTCAGAATGAGGCGGTTTTGGGGTTAAAATGAGGCAAGTTTGGGTCAAACCGCAACCCAATGTGTTTTGGAAACCGCGGCTGGCCGTGCAGGGTGAGGGGCTCTGGGACACAAATCAATCGGTTTGGGGTCAGAATGAACCAGTTTGGGGTCAAAAGGATCCAGTTTGGGATCAGAATGGGGCAATTTTGGGGTTAAAATGAGGCGGTTTTGGGGTCAGAATGAAGCGGTTTGGGGTCAGAATAAGCTGGTTTGGGGTTAAAATGAGGCGGTTTTGGGGTCAGAATGAGCTGGTTTGGGGTTAAAATGAGGCGGTTTTGGGTCAAACCGTGACCAGGAGCAGCTGCTGAGGAATTCTGACATCTTCTGGAAATGGAGGGTGAGGGGACCTTGGGGACCTTGGGGACACAAATGGGGACTTTGGGGACACAAATGGGAACTTTGGGGACACAAAGGAACCGGTTTGGGGTCAGAATGAGGCAGTTTTGGGGTTAAAATGAGGCAATTTTGGGTCAAATCATGACCCGACGGCTTCTGGAAACCACGGCTGGCCGTGCAGGGTGAGGGACCTTGGGGACACTGGGGACACAAATCAACCGGTTTGGGGTCAGAATGAACCAGTTTGTGGTCAGAATGAGGCGGTTTTGGGGTTAAAATGAGGCGGTTTTGGGTCAAACCAGGACCTGACGTGTTCTGGAAACTGCAGCTGGCCGTGCAGGGTGAGGGACCTTGGGGACTTTGGGGACACAAATGGGGACATTGGGACACAAATGGGGACATTGGGGACACAAATGAACCGGTTTGGGGTCAGAATGAACCAGTTTGGGGTTAAAATGAGGCGGTTTTGGGTCAAACCGCGACTGAGCGCAGCTGGTGCTGAATTCTGGTGTGTTCTGTTAATGCAGGGTGAGGGACCTTGGGGACAGTGGGGACACAAATGGGGACATTGGGGACACAAAGGAACTGGTTTGGGGTCAGAATGAGGCAGTTTTGGGATGGAACTGAGCTGGTTTGGGGTGCCTTGGTGACACTTTGGGGTCCCCTGGTGACATTTGGTGACATTCCTGCAGGTGACCCCGCGTCCCTGCTGGTGGCGCTGTGGGGTCCTTGGTGACACTTTGGGTGACATTTGGTGACATTTTGGTGCCATTTGGTGACATTGATGTCCCCAGGTGACCCCACATCCCTGCTGGTGTCCCTTTGGGGTGCGTTGATGACACTTTGGGGTCCCCTGGTGACATTTGGTGACATTTCTGTGTCCTCAGGTGACCCTGTGTCCCTGCTGGTGGCGCTGTGGGGTCCCTGGTGACATTTGATGACATTTGGTGACATTTGGGTGACATTTGGGTGACATTTGGTGACATTTCTGTCCCCCAGGTGACCCTGTGTCCCTGCTGGTGTCCCTTTGGGGTGCCTTGGTGGCACTTTGGGGTCTCCTGGTGACATTTGGTGCCATTTGGTGACATTCTTGCAGGTGACCCCGCGTCACTGCTGGTGGCACTGTGGTGACATTTGGTGACATTTGGTGACATTTGGTGCCATTCCCCTTAGGTGACCCTGTGTCCCTGCTGGTGGCGCTGTGGGGTCCCTGGTGATATTTGATGATATTTGGTGACATTTGGTGACATTTGGTGACATTTCTGTGTCCCCAGGTGACCCCGCGTCCCTGCTGGTGACACTTTGGGTGACATTGGTGACATTTCTGTCCCCCAGGTGACCTTGTGTCCCTGCTGGTGGCGCTGTGGTGACATTTGGTGACATTTGGTGACATTTGGTGACATTGATGTCCCCCCAGGTGACCCCGCGTCCCTGCTGGTGGCGCTGGGGTGACATTTGGTGACATTTGGTGACATTGGGTGACATTGGTGTCCCCCCAGGTGACCCCGCGTCGCTGCTGGTGGCGCTGTGGTGACATTTGGGTGACATTTGGGTGACATTCCCCCCAGGTGACCCCGCGTCCCTGCTGGTGGCGCTGTCGCGGAGCCTGCCCGGGTTCAGCTGCCCCCGGCCGTGGCTGCAGCGGCTGCGGGAGGCGGAGGAGGAGAAGGAGCGGCAGAACCGGTGAGGGACGGACGGACGGACACGGGGACGGACGGACACGGGATGGACGGACAGTGACGGACAGACGGACATGGGATGGGGACAGGGGGACAGAGGGACCACGGGGGGACAGAAAGACACTGGGACAGACGGACACGGGGACACGGGGGGGACAGGGATGGGGACAGGAGCGGCAGAACCGGTGAGGGACGGACAGACAGACACGGGGACACGGGGGGGACAGACGGACACGGGGACGGACGGACACGGGATGGGAACAGATGGACAGGGACGGACGGACGGACACGGGGACGGACGGACACGGGATGGGGACAGATGGACAGGGACGGACAGACAGACACGGGGACGGACGGACACGGGATGGGAACAGATGGACAGGGACGGACGGACGGACACGGGGACAGACGGGCACGGGATGGGGACAGGGGGACACAGGGGACAGGGGGACAGGGAGCGACTGAACTGGTGAGAGAGGGACAGACGGATGGCAGGGAAGGACAGACAGACAGACGGACAGAGGGACAGAGATGGGACAGAGGGGACACAGCGACAGGGAGCGGCTGAACCAGTGACGGACGGACAGACGGACACGGGGACACGGGGGGGACGGACGGACACGGGAATGGGGACAGACGGACAGGGACGGACAGACGGACACGGGGGAGACAGAGGGACACAGGGGACAGGGGGACAGGGAGCGGCAGAACCGGTGAGGGACGGACAGACAGACACGGGAATGGGGACAGGAGGACAGGGGGGGATAGGGGGGGACAGACGGACAGGGGGACAGGGATGGGGACAAGAGTGGCAGAATTGGTGAGGGACGGACAGACGGACACGGGGGGGACAGACGGACAGGGGGACAGGGATGGGGAGCGGCTGAACCGGTGAGAGAGGGACAGACAAACACGGGGGGGGACAGACGGACAGAGGGACACAGGGACAGGGAGTGTCTGAACCGGTGAGGGACGGACAGATGGACACGGGGGGGGGGGGGGGGACGGGGGAGGGGGGACAGGGACAGAGGGACGGGGGACAGGGATGGGGAGCGGCTGAAGCAGTGAGATGGACAGACGGACACGGGATGGGGACAGGGGGACAGGGATGGGGACAAGGAGAGGCTGAACCGGTGAGGGACGGACAGACGGACGGGGGGGGGGACAGAGGGACAGAACGGACACAGGGACAGGGAGCAGCTGAACAGGTGAGGGACGGACAGACGGACACAGGAGGGACAGCAGGGGGGACAGAGGGACACTGAGACACAGGGACAGACGGACAGATGGACATGGGGACAGAGAAACAGGGATGTGGAGCTGCTGAACTGGTGAGAGATGGACAGACGGACAGAGGGGACAGGGGAAGGGACAGAGGGACAGGGAGCGACTGAACCGGTGAGGGACGGACAGATGGATGGCAGGGGGGGACAGACGGACAAATGGACAGAGGGACAGGGATGGGGACAGAGAGGACACAGGGACAGGGAACGGCTGAACCGGTGAGGGACGGACAGATGGACAGACGGACACGGGGACAGAGGGACAGGGGGACAGAGGGACAGGGATGGGGACATTTGGGGGATCCCATTCCCAGGTTTGGGGGCATCGCAGCCCCTTCCCCACCGGCCCTGGGGGGGTTTTGGGGTTTTTGGGTTCAGAACCCCCAAATTCGGGATTTTCGTTTTCCGTCCCCGCAGGGCCGAGGCCGCGGTGCCCCCCCCATGCCCTGGGCTCAGACCCCCCCAGTTTGGGGTTTTGGGTTCATTGCCCTTTTTTGGGGGTTTTTTTTTGGGGGGATTTTTGTGTTCACAGTCCCCAGTTTGGGATTTTTGGGTTCATTCCCCTTTTTTGGGGGATTTTTGTGTTCACACCCCCCAGTTTGGGATCTTTGTGTTCACACCCCCCAGTTTGGGGTTTTTGGGTTCGGAACCCCCAGATTTGGGTTTGTTTGGCTCCGACCCCGCAGGGCCAAGGCCGCGGTGCCCCTCCCCGTGCCCTGGGCTCAGACCCCCCCAGTTTGGGATTTTTGGGTTCATTCCCCTTTTTTGGGGGATTTTTGTGTTCACACCCCCAGTTTGGGATTTTTGGGTTCATTCCCCTTTTTTGGGGGATTTTTGTGTTCACACCCTCCAGTTTGGGTTTTTGGGTTCAGAACCCCCAGTTTGGGATTTTTGGGTTCATTCCCTTTTTTGGGGGGATTTTTTTGGGATTTTTGTGTTCACACCCCCCAGTTTGGGATTTTTGGGTTCATTCCCCTTTTTTGGGTTTTTTTTTGGGGGATTTTTGTGTTCACACCCCCCAGTTTGGGATTTTTGCGTTCACACCCCCCAGTTTGGGATTTTTGGGTCCAGAACCCCCAGATTTGGGGTTTTTAGGTTCAGAACCCCCAGTTTGGGATTTTTGGGTTCATTCCCCTTTTTTTGGGGGAATTTTTGTGTTCACACTCCCCAGTTTGGGGTTTTTGGGTTCAGAACCCCCAGATTTGGGGGTTTTGGGTTCAGAACCCCCAGTTTGGGATTTTTGGGTTCATTCCCCTTTTTTGGGGGGATTTTTTTGTGATTTTTCCATTCACACCCCCCAGTTTGGGGTTTTTGGGTTCAGAACCCCCAGTTTGGGATTTTTGCGTTCACACCCCCCAGATTTGGGGTTTTTGGGTTCAGAACCCCCAGTTTGGGGTTTTTGGGTTCAGAACCCCCAGATTTGGGATTTTTGGGTTCACACCTCCCAGTTTGGGATTTTTTGGGTTCATTCCCTTTTTTGGGGGATTTTTGTGTTCACACCCCCCAGTTTGGGATTTTTGTGTTCACACCCCCCAGATTTGGGGTTTTTGGGTTCGGAACCCCCAGATTTGGGGTTTTTGGGTTCAGAACCCCCAGTTTGGGGTTTTTGTGTTCACACCTCCCAGTTTGGGATTTTTTGGGTTCATTCCCCTTTTTTGGGGGATTTTTGTGTTCACACCCCCCAGTTTGGGATCTTTGTGTTCACACTCCCCAGTTTGGGGTTTTTGTGTTCACACCCCCCAGATTTGGGGTTTTTGGGTTCGGAACCCCCAGATTTGGGGTTTTTGGGTTCAGAACCCCCAGTTTGGGGTTTTTGGGTTCGGAACCCCCAGATTTGGTTTATTTTGGCCCCGACCCCGCAGTGCCAAGGCCGCGGTGCCCCCCCCGTGCCACCTGAACCCGCTGGCGCTGCTGCGGGCGCTGGACCGGCTGCTGCCCCCCCACTGCCTGCTGGTGGCCGACGGCGGCGACTTCGTGGGGACGGCGGCGTACACGGTGCGGCCACGGCAGCCCCGGGGATGGATGGACCCGGGTATGGGGACATTGGGGACACTGCAGGGACATTGGGGACATTGATGGGACATTGGGGACAGCGGCGTACACGGTGCGGCCACGGCAGCCCCGGGGATGGATGGACCCGGGTAAGGGACATTGGGGACATTGGGGACATTGGGGGCATTGGGGACGGCGGCGTACACGGTGCGGCCACGGCAGCCCCGGGGATGGATGGACCCTGGTGAGGGACACTGGGGACATTGGGGACATTGGGGGGGATTGGGGACATTGGGGACAATGGGGACAATGGGGGGATTGGGGACACTGATGGGACACTGGGGACATTGGGGGGGAGTTGGGGACACTGGGGACAGCGGCGTACACGGTGCGGCCACGGCAGCCCAGAGGGTGGATGGACCCTGGTGAGGGACATTGGGGACACTGGGGGAGTTGGGGACACTGGGGGGATTGGGGACATTGGGGACACTGGGGACAATGGGGACGGCGGCGTACACGGTGCGGCCACGGCAGCCACGAGGGTGGATGGACCCTGGTGAGGGACACTGGGGGGATTGGGGACATTGGGGACACTGGGGACACTGGGGACATTGGGGACACTGGGGACAATGGGGACATTGGGGACATTGATGGGACAATGGGGACATTGGGGACACTGGGGGGATTGGGGACAGCGGCGTACACGGTGTGGCCACGGCAGCCACGGGGCTGGATGGACCCGGGTATGGTGACACTGGGGACACCTGGGGGGATTGGGGACACTGGGGACAATGGGGGATTGGGGACATTGGGGGATTGGGGACACTGGGGACACTGGGGACAGCGGCGTACACGGTGCGGCCACGGCAGCCCCGAGGGTGGATGGACCCGGGTATGGGACAATGGGGACATTGATGGGACATTGGGGACATTGGGGACAATGGGGACACTGGGGGAGTTGGGGACATTGGGGGGATTGGGGACACTGGGGACATTGGTGGGACACTGGGGACAATGGGGACACTGATGGGACACTGGGGACAGTGGGGACAGCGGCGTACACGGTGCGGCCACGGCAGCCCCGGGGCTGGATGGACCCGGGTATGGGACACTGGGGACACTGGGGGAGTTGGGGACACTGGGGGGATTGGGGACATTGGGGACACTGGGGACAATGGGGGGATTGGGGACAATGGGGACATTGGGGACAGCGGCGTACACGGTGCGGCCACGGCAGCCCCGGGGCTGGATGGACCCGAGTATGGTGACATTGGGGACATTTGGGGACATTGGGGATGTTGGGGACATTGGGGACACTGGGGGCATTGGGAACAGTGCCATACACCGTGATACCTCGACAGCCACAGGGCTGGATGGAGCCAGGTAAGTGACACCTGGGGACACCTGGGGACACCTGGGGACAGAGCCACCCCCACCAAGGGACACTGAGGGGACACTGATGGGACACTGAGGGGACATGGCCAGACCATGTGGTGACAGGGCCAGGCCCCATAGGGACATGTGGGGACAGCTTGGGGACAGGGCCAGAGCATGTGGGGACACGCAGGGACACACAGGAACCGGCGGGGACACGGCCAGGGGGGTGGCACCGATGTCCCTGCTGTCCCCGGTGGCAGCGATGTCCTGTCATGTCCTCAGTGTCCCCACTGTCCCCTGTGGGGTGTCCCTGATGTCCCCAGTGTCCCTGTGTTTCCTCAGGTCCCTTTGACATTGCTGTCCCCTGTGTCCCCTCTGTCCCTGTTGTCCCTGATGTCCCCTGATGTCCCATTGTCCCTCAGGTCCCTTTGGCACTGATGTCCCCTGATGTCCCCAATGTCCCCATGTCCCCTCAGGTCCCTTTGGCACTGCTGTCCCCTGATGTCCCTGTGTCCCCTGATGTCCCCAATGTCCCCATTGTCCCCTCAGGTCCCTTTGGCACACTGGGCGTGGGCGGAGGATTCGCGCTCGGGGCCAAACTCTGCCGGCCCGAGGCTGAGGTGACACCTGGGGGGGACATGGGGACACTGGGGGGGACATTGAGGGGACATGGGGACATTGGGGGATGGGGGGATGTGGGGACATAGGGGACATTGGGAGATGGGAGACATTGGGGGGGTATGGGGACATTGAGGGGACATTGGGGACATCGGGGAGATGGGGAGGGATGAGGGGGTGGTGGCAGTGGGGACATTTGGGGGAGGGGGACTTTGGGGACATTGGGGACATTGGGGACATTGCAGGGGATGGGGACATGGGGGACTTTGGGGAATTTGGGAACATTGAGGGACATTGGGGGGATTGGGGACATTGAGGACATTGCGGGGACATTGTGGGGACAAAAGGACATCAGGGACATTGGGGACACTGGAGGGGACATGGGGACATTGGAGAATGGGGGCATTGGGGACATGGGAGGACATCAGGGTCAGGGGGTGTGGAGGGGAGGGGGACATTGAGGGGGACAATGGGGACATTGGAGGGGTCAGAGGGTCCCCAGGGCCACCCATGGGTGGCACTGGGTGACACTGGGTGACATTTGGTGACACTGCCAGGTGTGGGTCCTGTTCGGGGACGGCTCCCTGGGCTTCAGCCTGATGGAGTTCGACACCTTCGTGCGCCACAAGGTCACTGTCACTGTGTCATTGTCACCGTGTCATTGTCACTGTGTCACTGTCACCTGTTACCTGTCATTGTCACTGTCACTGTCACCATCATTGTGTCATTGTCACTGTCATCATCACTGTCGCCATGTCATTGTCATTGTGTCACTGTCATTGTCACCTCTCATTGTCCTTGTTACCTGTGCTTGGCACTGTCATTGTCACTGTTATTGTCACTGTCCCTGTGTCCCCTTGTCCCCAGGTCCCTGTCCCATCTGTGTCACTTTGTCCCTGTCTGTGTCCCTGTCCCTGTCCCAGCTGTGTCACTGTGTCCTGTGTCCCTGCTGTCCCCGTGTCCTCATGTCCCCATGTCCCTGTCCCATCAGTGTCACTCTGTCTGTCCCCATGTCCCTGTGCGTGTCCCTGTGTCACTCTGTCTGTCCCTGTGTCACTCTGTCTGTCCCTGTGTCACTCTGTCTGTCCCCCCCTGTGTCCCTACGTCCCTGTGTCACTCTGTCTGTCCCCTGTCCCCATGTCCCTCTGTCACTCTGTCCCCCCCTGTGTCCCCAGGTCCCTGTCCCAGTGTCACTCTGTCTGTGTCCCCAGGTCCCTGTGTCACTCTGTCTGTCCCTGTGTCCCCGTGTCACTCTGTCTGTCCCCGTGTCACTCTGTCTGTCCCCGTGTCGCTCTCTCTGTCCCTGTGTCACTCTGTCTGTCCCAGTGTCACTCTGTCTGTCCCCTGTCCCCGTGTCCCTGTGTCACTCTGTCTGTCCCAGTGTCACTCTGTCCCTTGTCCCATCAGTGTCACTCTGTCTGTCCCCTGTCCCCATGTCCCTGTATGTGTCCCCGTGTCACTCTGTCTGTCCCCTGTCCCCAGGTCCCTGTACGTGTCCCTGTGTCTCTCTGTCTGTCCCAGTGTCACTCTGTCTGCCCCAGTGTCACTCTGTCTGTCCCCTGTCCCCAGGTCCCTGTACGTGTCCCTGTGTCACTCTGTCTGTCCCTGTGTCACTCTGTCTGTCCCCTGTCACTCTGTCTGTCCCCTGTCTGTCTGTCCCCGTGTCACTCTGTCTGTCCCCGTGTCACTCTGTCTGTCCCTGTGTCACTCTGTCTGTCCCCTGTCCCCAGGTCCCTGTGTCACTCTGTCTGTCCCCGTGTCACTCTGTCTGTCCCTGTGTCACTCTGTCTGTCCCCGTGTCACTCTGTCTGTCCCCTGTCCCCAGGTCCCCGTCATCGCCCTGGTTGGCAACGACGCCGGCTGGACCCAGATCAGCCGCGAGCAGCTCCCCCTGCTGGGCAGCGCCGTGGGCTGCGGGCTGGCCTACAGCGGTGAGTGACCACTGAGTGACCACTGACCAACTGACCCATAGAGACCACTGACCATTCACTGCTGAGTGACCACTGAGTGACCACTGAGTGACCAACTGACCAACTGACCACTGACTGACCCATAACTGACCCATAGTGACCACTGAGTGACCACTGAGTGCCCCATAACCAGGCACAGCAGCTCCCCCTGCTGGGCAGCGCCGTGGGCTGCGGGCTGGCCTACAGCGGTGAGTGACCACTGAGTGACCACTGAGTGACCAGTGACCAACTGACCATTCACTGCTGAGTGACCACTGACTGACCCATAACTGACCCACAGTGACCACTGACCCATAGTGACCACTGACTGACCACTGACTGCCCCATAACCAGGCACAGCAGCTCCCCCTGCTGGGCAGCGCCGTGGGCTGCGGGCTGGCCTACAGCGGTGAGTGACCACTGACCAACTGACCACTGAGTGACCACTGACCACTGAGTGACCACTGACCACTGAGTGACCACTGAGTGACCAACTGACCACTGAGTGACCACTGAGTGACCCACAGTGAGCACTGACTGCCCCATAGCCAGGCACAGCAGCTCCCCCTGCTGGGCAGTGCCGTGGGCTGCGGGCTGGCCTACAGCGGTGAGTGACCACTGAGTGACCACTGACCAACTGACCACTGACTGCTGAGTGACCACTGAGTGACCACTGAGTGACCACCGACCACTGACCCACAGTGACCATTGACTGACCACTGAGTGCCCCATAGCCAGGCACAGCAGCTCCCCCTGCTGGGCAGCGCCGTGGGCTGCGGGCTGGCCTACAGCGGTGAGTGACCACTGACCACTGAGTGACCACTGAGTGACCACTGAGTGACCAACTGACCATTGACTGACCCATAACCACTGAGTGACCACTGAGTGACAACTGCCCCACTGACCACTGTGGTGACAATGCCACCTGTCTGTCCCCATGGTGACAGTGCCACCCCTATGGAGGTGACAGTGCCACCCGTATGTCCCCATGGAGGTGACAGTGCCACCCGTGTGTCCCCAGATTACCACAAGGTGGCAGAAGCTCTGGGCGGGCGCGGCTTCATCCTGGACAGCCCTGGGGACAGCACAGGGGACAGCGTTGGGGACAGCATTGGGGACAGCCCTGGGGACAGCCTTGGGGACATCGAGGACAGGGTGGCGGCCGTGCTGAGGGCGGCCCAGGCCGAGTGCCACCGCGGCCACCCCGTGCTCGTCAACGCCCTCCTGGGGCCCAGCGACTTCCGGCAGGGCTCCGTGTCCGTCTGAGGGACACCGGGGACACCAGAGTGTCACCAGAGTGTCACCAAGGGTCACCAGAGTGTCGTCAAGGGTCAACAGAGTGTCACCAAATCTCTTTGAGTGTCGTTTTGTGTCATTGAGCGTCACTGAGTGTCCCCAAGAGTCCCCAAGTGTCCCCAAAGGTCATTGAGTGTTCCCAAGGGTCCTGAGTGTCATCGAGTGTCTCCAAGTGTCCTCAAGTGTCACCAGGTGGCCCCAAGGGTCATTGAGTGTCCCCAAGGGTCCCCAAGGGTCACTGTCATCAAATATCCCCAAGTGTCACCAGGTGTCCCCAAGGGCCCCAGATGTCACCAGAGTGTCATCGATTGTCACTGAGTGTCCCCAAGAGTCCCCAAGGGTCCTGAGTGGTCATTCAGTGTCCCCAAGGGTCACCACGGGTCCCCAAGTGTCATTGAGTGTCATCGAATGTCCCCAAGGGTCACCAAGGGTCATTGAGTGTCCCCAAGGGTCACAGAGTGTCATCGAATGTCCCCAAGAGCCATCAGGTGTCCCCAAGGGCCCCACATGTCACCAGAGTGTCATTGAGTGTCCCCAGTGGTCCTGAGGTGTCACTGAGTGTCATCGAGTGTCCCCAAGGGTCTCCAAGTGTCCCCGAGTGTCCCCAAGGCCACCCCGTGCTCGTCAACGCCCTCCTGGGCCCAGCGACTGCCGCCAGGGCTCCGTGTCCGTCTGAGGGACACCGGGGACACCAAGGGACACCAGAGTGTCACCAAATGTCACCAAGGGTCACCAGAGTGTCACCAAATCTCTCTGAGTGTCGTTGTGTGTCATTGAGCGTCACTGAGTGTCCCCAAGAGTCCCCAAAGGTCACTGAGTGTCATCGAGTGTCCCCAAGTGTCCCCAAAGGTCACTGAGTGTCCCCAAGGGTCACAGAGTGTCATCAAATGTCCCCAAGAGCCATCAGGTGTCCCCAAGGGCCCCAAATGTCACCAGAGTGTCATCGAGTGTCACTGAGTGTCCCCAAGAGTCACCGCGGGTCCTGAGTGGTCATTCAGTGTCCCCAAGGGTCACCACAGGTCCCCAAGTGTCACTGAGTGTCCCCAGTGGTCCTGAGGGTCACTGAGTGTCATCGAGTGTCCCCAAGGGTCACCAAGGGTCACCAACTGTCATGGAGTGTCTCCAAGTGTCCCCAGGGGTCCCCGAGTGTCCCCAAGGCCACCCCGTGCTCGTCAACGCCCTCCTGGGCCCAGCAACTTCCGGCAGGGCTGCGTGTGCGTCTGAGGGACACCAGAGTGTCACCAAGGGTCACCAGAGTGTCATCAAGGGTCATCAGTGTCACCAAATCTCTTTGAGTGTCATTGTGTGTCATTGAGCGTCACTGAGTGTCCCCAAGTGTCCCCAAGGGTCCCTGAGTGTCATCGAGTGTCACCAGGCCGCCCCAAGGGTCATTGAGTGGCCCCAAGGGTCCCCAAGGGTCCCTGAGTGTCCTCAAGGGTTCCTGAGTGTCATCAAATATCCCCAAGGGTCACCAAGAGTCCCCAAGGGCCCCAAATGTCACCAGAGTGTCATCAAGTGTCATCGAGTGTCACTGAGTGTCCCCAAGAGTCCCCAAGGGTCCTGAGTGGTCATTCAGTGTCCCCAAGGGTCACCACGGGTCCCCAAGTGTCACTGAGTGTCCCCAAGGGTCCTGAGGGGTCACTGAGTGTCATCGAGTGTCCCCAAGGGTCACCAAGGGTTCTGAGGGGTCACTGAGTGTTCCCAAGGGTCATCGATTGTCCCCAGGGGTCCCTGAGTGTCCCCGAGTGTCCCCAAGGCCACCCCGTGCTCGTCAACGCCCTCCTGGGGCCCAGCGACTTCCGGCAGGGCTCCGTGTCCGTCTGAGGGACACCGGGGACACCAAATGTCACCAAATGTCACTGAGGGTCACCAGATGTCACCAAATCTCTTTGAGTGTCGTTGTGTGTCATTGAGCGTCACTGAGTGTCCCCAAGAGTCCCCAAGTGTCCCCAAGGGTCCCAGAGTGTCATCGAGTGTCACCAGGCCGCCCCAAGGGTCATTGAGTGGCCCCAAGGGTCACTGAGTGTCATCAAGTGTCTCCAAGTGTCCTCAAGTGTCACCAGGTGTCCCCAAGGGTCCTCAAGGGTCACTGAGTGTCATCGAATGTCCCCAAGAGCCATCAAGTGTCCCCAAGGGCTCCAAATGTCACCAGAGTGTCATCGAGTGTCACTGAGTGTCCCCAAGAGTCCCCAAGGGTCCTGAGTGGTCATTCAGTGTCCCCAAGGGTCACCACGGGTCCCCAAGTGTCACTGAGTGTCCCCAATGGTCCTGAGAGGTCACTGAGTGTCATCGAGTGTCCCCAAGAGTCACCAAGGGTTCTGAGGGCTCACTGAGGGTTCCCAAGGGTCATCAATTGTCCCCAAGTGTCATCGAGTGTCCCCAAGGCCACCCCGTGCTCGTCAACGCCCTCCTGGGGCCCAGCGACTGCTGCCAGGGCTCCGTGTCTGTCTGAGGGTCACCAGAGTGTCACCAAATGTCACCAGAGTGTCACCAAATCTCTTTGAGTGTCGTTATGTGTCACTGAGCATCACTGAGTGTCCCCAAGGGTCACCAAGTGTCCCCAAAGGTCACTGAGTGTCACCAGGTGGCCCCAAGGGTCACTGAGTGTCATCGAATGTCCCCAAGTGTCATCAGGTGTCCCCAAGGGCCCCAAATGTCACCAGAGTGTCATCGAGTGTCACTGAGTGTCCCCAAGGGTCACCAAGTGTCACAGAATGTCATCAGCTATCAGCAAGTGTCCTCAAGTGTCACCAGGTGGCCCCAAGGGTCCTCAAGGGTCACTGAGTGTCATCGAATGTCCCCAAGGGCCCCAAATGTCACCAGAGTGTCATCAAGTGTCATTCAGTGTCCCCAAGGGTCACCACGGGTCCCCAAGTGTCATTGAGTGTCATCGAGTGTCCCCAAGGGTCTCCAAGGGTCCCCAAGGTCATCGATTGTCCCAATGGTCCTGAGGGGTCATTGAGTGTCCCCAAGTGTCCCCAAGGCCACCCCGTGCTCGTCAACGCCCTCCTGGGCTCAGTGACTTCCGGCAGGGCTCCGTGTCCGTCTGAGGGACACCAAATGTCACCAGATGTCACCAGAGTGTCACCAAATGTCACCAAGGGTAATCAGAGTGCCACCAAATCTCTTTGAGTGCCATTGAGCGTCACCAAGGGTCATCGAGTGTCCCCAGGGGTCACCAGATGTCACCAGAGCGTCCCTGAGGGTCACCGAGTGTCCCCAAAGGTCCCTGAGGGTCCCCAAAGGTCACCGAGTGCGGGAACAGCTGGAATGGGGGCGGTTCCACATCTGGATTTGGGGTCTGGAGCCCCAGCACGGGGGTGTTCACATCTGGAATGGGGATTTCACATCTCAAATGGGGATTTCACATCTGGAATGGGGATTTCACATCTGGAATGGGGATTTCACATCTGGATTGGGGGTTTCACAGCTGGATTGGGGGTTTCACAGCTGGATTGGGGGTTTCACATCTGGATTGGGGATTTCACATCTGGATCGGGGATTTCACATCTGGATCAGGGATTTCACATCTGGAATGGGGATTTCACATCTGGAATGGGGATTTCACATCTGGAATGGGGGTTTCACATCTGGAATGGGGGATTTCACATCTGGATTTCGGGTCTGGAGCCCCAGAAGGGGGGGGTCACATCTGGAATGGGGTGTAGGAGTCCCCGGAATGGGGGGGAAACATCTGGGATGGGTCCAGGAGGAGTCCAGAACAGCTGGAATGGGGGGGGGGGGCGGGGGGGGTTTCCACATCTGGATTTGGCGAATCCAGAATGGGGGGGGGGTTCACAGCTGGACTGGGGGAGGAGGAACATCTGGAATGGCTCCAGGGAGAGTCTGGCACAGCTGGAATGCCCAAAACAGCTGGAATGGGGGGAGGGGGCACAGCTGGAATTGGGGTCTCCAGCCCCAGAATGGGGGGGCAGAACATCTGGAATGGGGGGGAACATCTGGAATGGGGGTTTACTCCCAATTTTTCGGGCTTTATTCCCAATTTCAGGGATTTTCCCCCATTTTTGGGAGGTTTTTCTCCTTTTTTTTTTTTGTGTTTTTCCCCATCTTTCTTTGCTTTATTCCCGTTTGTTTCCCCCTTCATTCCCATTTATTATTTCTCCCTTTATTCCCATTTTTTCGTGGTTTTTTTTCCTTCATTCCCATTTATTTTTCCCCCTTTATTCTCATTTATTTATTCCTTTGTTCCCATTTTATTTTCCCCTTTATTCTCATTTATTTTTCCGCTTTATTCCCATTTTTGGTGGGTTTTTTTCCCCTTTTATTCCCATTTATTTTCCCCATCATTCCCATTTATTTTCCCTTTTATTCCCATTTATTTCCCCCCTTTATTCCCATTTTTTGGTGGTTTTTTCCCCTGTTTTTTCCCCTTCATTCCCATTTATTTTCCCTTTATTTTTTCCCTTTCCCCCCATTTATTTTCCCCTTTATTTTGTGTTTTTCCCCCTTTATTCCCATTTATTTTTTTCCTTATTTTTCCCCTTTATTCCCATTTTTTGGTGGTTTTTTTCCCCCTAATTTTTCCCCTTCATTCCCGTTTTTGGTGTTTTTTCCCCCTTTATTCCCATTTATTTCCCCCTTTATTCCATTTTTTGGTGGGTTTTTTCCCCTGATTTTTCCCCCTTATTTTTCCTTTATTCCCATTTATTTTTTCCCTTTATTTTCCCTTTTACTCCCATTTATTTTCCCCTTTTATTCCCAGGTTTTGGTGATTTTTCCCCCTTATTTTTCCTTTATTCCAATTTATCTTTTCCCTTTACTTTTCCCTTTATTTTCCTTTTTTTCCCATTTATTTTCCCCTTTATTCCAATTTTTTTGGCTTTATTTCCATTTATCTTTCCCATTTATTTTTTCCCTTTTATTTCCAATTTATTGTCTCTCATTATTTTTCCTTTATTCCCATTTATTTTCCTCCTTTATTCCCATTTTTTGTGCTTTTTCCCTGATTTTTTTTTTATTCCCATGTATTTTTTCCTTTTTTTCTCCAATTTTTTCCCTTTTTTCCTATTTATCTTTCCCCTTCATTTCCATATATTTTCCCATTTTTTCCCCCTTTATTTCCATTTATTTTCCCTTTTATTCCCATTTATTTTCCCCTTTATTCCCATTTTTTGGTGGTTTTTCCCCCTTATTTTTCCTTTATTCCCATTTATCTTTTCCCTTTACTTTGCTTTTTTTCCCATTTATTTTTTTGCTTTATTCCAATTTTTTTTTGCTTTATTCCCATTTATCTTTCCCAATTATTTTCCCCTTTATTCCCATTTATTTTTTCCCATTTTTTGGTGTTTTTTCCCCCTTAATTGTTTTCCTTTATTCTCATTTATTTTTCCCTTTATTTTCCCCTTCATTCCAATTTATTGTTTCCTTTATTCCCATTTTTTCTCCTTTATTCCATTTATTTTCCCCTTTATTCCCATTTATTGTCCCCCTTTATTCTTCCTTTATTCCCATTTATTTTCCCATTTTTTCCCATTTATTTTCCCTTTATTCCCATTTTTTGGTGTTTTTTTTTCTTTTATTCGCATGTAATTTTTTCCTTTTTTCTCAATTATTTTCCCTTTTTTCCCCCTATTTATCTTTCCCTTAATTCCATTTATTTTCCCCTTATTTTTCCCTTTATTCCATTTATTTTCCCCCTTTATTCCCATTTTTGTGGTTTTTTCCCCTGATTTTTTTCACTTTATTCCCATGTATTTTTTCCTTTTTTTTCCCATTTTTTTCCCCTTTTTTTCTATTTATCTTTCCCCTTAATTTCCATTTATTTCCCCCTTTATTCCCATTTATTTCCCCCTTTATTTTTCCTTTATTCCCATTTATTTTCCCCCTTTATTCCCATTTTTTGTGGTTTTTTTCCCCTGATTTTTTCTTTTTATTCCTGTGTATTTTTTCCTTTTTTTCTCAAATTTTTTCCCTTTTTTTCCTATTTATCTTTCCCCTTAATTTCCATTGATTTTCCCATTTTTTTCCCTCTTTATTCCATTTATTTTCCCCCTTTATTTTTCCCCTTTATTCCCATTTTCTGGTGGTTTTTTCCCCTGATTTTCCCCCTTATTTTTCCTTTATTCCCATTTATTTTTTCCCTTTATTTTTCCTTTATTCCCATTTATTTTCCCATTTATTCCCATTTTTTGGTGGGTTTTTCCCCCTTATTTTTCCTTTATTCCCATTTATCTTTTCCCTTTACTTTGTCCTTTATTTTCCTTTTTTTCCCATTTATTTTCCCCTTTATTCCAATTTTTTTGGCTTTATTTCCATTTATCTTTCCCATTTATTTCCAATTATTTTTCCCTTTACTTTCCCCCCTTTATTCTCATTTTTTTCCATTTTTTCCCCATTATATTTCCCATTTTTTGGGTATTTTTTTCCCCTTTTTTTGGTATTTTTTCCCTTTTTTTGGTATTTTTTTCCCATTTTTTTGGTTTTTTTTTCCCCTTTTTTTGGTATTTTTTCCCATTTTTTGGCTATTTTTTCCCCATTTTTTTGGTATTTTTTCCCATTTTTTTTGGTTTTTTTTTTTCCCATTTTTTTTGTTTTTTTTCCCATTTTTTTGGTTTTTTTTCCCATTTTTTTAATATTTTTTTCCCATTTTTTTGGTATTTTTTTCCCATTTTTTGGTATTTTTCCCCATTTTTTTTGGTATTTTTTCCCTTTTTTTTGGTATTTTTTCCCCTTTTTTTGGTTTTTTTCCCATTTTTTTGGTATTTTTTCCCACTTTTTTAATATTTTCTTCCCATTTTTGCGGTATGTTTTTCGGGTTTTTTTTGTATTTTTCCCTTTTTTTGGTATTTTTTCCCCTTTTTTTGGTATTTTTCCCCTTTTTTTGGTATTTTTTTCCATTTTTTTCCTTTTTTTGGTATTTTATCCCCTTTTTTGGTATTTTTTCCCTTTTTTTTTTGGTATTTTTTCCCATGTTTTTGGTATTTTTTCCCATTTTTTGGTATTTTTCCCCATTTTTTGGGGTATTTATTCCCTTTTCTTTTGGTATTTTTTTCCCATTTTTTGGTATTTTTTTCCCATTTTTTTGGTATTTTTTCCCATTTTTTTGGTATTTTTTTCCTTTTTTTGGTATTTTTCCCCCTTTTTTTTGGTATTTTTTCCCTTTTTTTGGTATTTTTCCCATTTTTTTTCCTTTTTTTGGTATTTTTTCCCCTTTTTTGGTATTTTTTCCCCTTTTTTTGATTTTTTTTTCCCACGTTTTTGGTTTTTTTTCCCATTTTTTTGGTACTTTTTTCCCATTTTTTGGGTATTTTTTCCCATTTTTGGGTATTTTTTTCCCTTTTTTTGGTATTTTTTTCCCATTTTTTGGGGGGTTTTTTTCCCATTTTTTTGGTATTTTTGGGGTTTTTTTTTCCCTTTTTTTTTGGTTTTTTTCCCTTTTTTTGGTATTTTTTCCCCATTTTTTTTGCATTTTTTTCCCATTTTTTCGCATTTTTCCCCACCCCCCCGGAAATTCGCGGCTCTGCGGCGCCGCCGCCTCCTCGCGGCTTTTGGCCCAAAAAAACCCCAAAAAAAGGAACCGAAAACGCCAAAAACCCAACGGGGGCCGAAAATTCAAATTTCTCACCCGGAGCTGCTCGAGCGCGGCCCCGGCCCCGCCCCAAAATTCTGAATTTAAACCCAAAATTCTGAATTTAAACCCAAAAATTCTGAATTTACCCAAAAATTCTGAATTTAAACCCAAAATTCTGAATTTAACCCAAAAATTCTGAATTTAAACCAAAAATTCTGAATTTAACCCCAAAAATTCTGAATTTCACCCAAAAATTCTGAATTTAAACCCAAAATTCTGAATTTAAACCCAAAAATTCTGAATTTAACCCCAAAATTCTGAATTTAACCCCAAAAATTCTGAATTTAAACCCAAAAATTCTGAATTTCACCCAAAAATTCTGAATTTCACCCCAAAAATTCTGAATTTAAACCCAAAAATTCTGAATTTCACCCAAAAATTCTGAATTTCACCCCAAAAATTCGAGATTTTAACCCCAAAAATTCTGAATTTACCCAAAAATTCTGAATTTCACCCAAAAATCCGAAATTTTTACCCCAAAACATGGATTTCTGTTTGAGTTTGTGCCCAGAAATTCGGGATTTTAACCCAAAATTCGGGATTTTAATCCAAAATTTGGGATTTTATCCCAAATATATTTGAGTCTCTCCCAAAAATTTGGGATTTTAATCCAAAAATTGGAGATTTTCACCCAAAAATTGGGAATTATTTGGGAGTTTGTGCCAAAAAATTCGAGATTTTTATCCCAAATTTGGGTTTTTTATTAAAAAAATTCAGATTTTAACCCAAAATTGGGATTTATTTCGGAGTTTTTGCCAAAAAATCGGAATTTTTACTCCATAATTTGAGGTTACACCCCAAAATTTGGGATTTTTATTTCAAAAATTCGGAATTTAACCCCAACAATTCAGGATTTTTACCCCAAAATTTGGGATTTTTTCCTGAAAAATCAGAATTTTAACACCAAATTTGGGATTTAACCCAAAAAATTTTGCGTTCATGTAAAAAATGGGGATTTTTTTACCCCTAAATTCGGGATTTTTTAGCCAAAAATTTGGGATTTTACCCCAAAAATTCGGGATTTGACCTAAAAAAATTGAGATTTTTAGCCCCAAAATTCATTATTTGACCCAAAAAATGGGGCTTTCAACCCAAAAATCAGGATTTTACTCCAAAAATTTGGGATTTGACCTCAAAAATTCAGGATTTTACCTAAAATTTGAGATTTCAGCCCAAAAATTTATTCATTTTACTCCCAAAATTGGATATTTTTCCTCAAAAATTCAAGATCTGACCTGAAAAATTCATGATTTCAACCAAAAATTCACAATATTTCCTTAAAATTTCAGGATTTCACCCCAAAAATTGGGGATTTTTCCCTAAAAATTCAGGATTTCACCCCAAGAAATTGAGTAATTTTTTGCCAAAAAGTCAGGATTAAATTGCAAAATTTAATTATTTGACAAAAGGAAAAAAAATGGGATTTTTTACCCAAAAATTCAAAATATTACCCTAAAAATTCGGGATTTTAACCTAAAAATTCGGAATTTTAACCGCAAAAATTTGGAATTTTGACCCTAAAAATTCTTTTTTTTGGCCTCAAAAATTGAGATTTTCACCCCAAAAATTGGGAATTTTCACCCCAAAAATTGGGAATTTTCACCCCAAAAATTGGGAATTTTCAGCCGAAGCTTTCAGCTGATTTTTCCCGTGGGAATTTGGGGTTTTTGTTGCTTTTTGGGGTTTTTGTTGTTGATTTTTGGGGTTTTTGGTTCAGTTTGGGCCGAGCAGGAACCGAAAGCGGAAGCGGGGGCGGGGCCGGGGGGGGGAGGGGAAATCGGGGGGGGGGAGGAGAATTCGGGAGCGGGAGAGTTTGGGGGTTTGGGGTGCAGGTGAGGAAATTTGGGGGTCCAGGTGAGAAATTTTGGGGTCACAAATGGGAATTTTGGGGTTTTTTTTGGGAGGTTTTGGGGTCCAGGTGAGAAAATTTGGGGTTCCTGGGGAAAATTTGGGGTCCCAAAAGGGAATTTTGGGGTGGTTTTGGGGTCGGGGAGGAGAAATTTTGGGGGTTCCGGGTGAGATTTTGGGGTCCCAAAAGGGAATTTTGGGTGGGGTAAAGACATTTTGGGGTCACTGAAGGGATTTTGGGGTCTGGGAAAGGATTTTTGGGGTTCCTGGGAAATTTCGGGGTTCTCTGGGGAGGATTTGGGCTCCGGGTGAGGAAATTTGGGGTCTGGGAGGAGAAATTTGGGGGTTCTGGGTGAGATTTTGGGGTCACAAAAGGGATTTTGGGGTTCCTGGGCAGGGTTTGGGGTCCAGGTGAGGAAATTTGGGGTTTTTGGGGTGGTTTTGGGGTCTGGGAGGAGAAATTTGGGGTCAGGGAGGAGAAATTTGGGGTTCCGGGTGAGATTTTTGGGGTCCCAAAAGGGAATTTTGGGGTTTTTGGGGAGGTTTTGGGGTCTGGGAGGGGAGAAATTCTGGGGTCACTGAAGGGATTTTGGGGTTCCTGGGCAGGGTTTGGGGTCCAGGTGAGAAATTTTGGGGTCACAAAAGGGAATTTTGGGGAGGTTTTGGGGTTGGGGAGGGGAAATTTGGGGTTCCTGGGGAGGAAAATTTGGGGTCAGGGTGAGAAATTTTGGGGTCAGGGAGGAGAAATTTTGGGGTTCTGGGTGAGATTTTGGGGTCCCAAAAGCAAATTTTGGTTTTTTTTGGGGAGGTTTTGGGGTCCAGGTAAGAAAATTTGGGGTTCCTGGGCAGGGTTTGGGGTCGAGGTGAGGAAATTTGGGGTCCAGGGGTGGAAATTTGGGGTTTCTGGGTGAGATTTTGGGGTTTTTGGGGTGCAGGTGAGAAAATTCGGGGTCACAAAAGGGAATTTTGGGGTTCGTGGGGAGGATTTGGGGTCTGGAAAGGGATTTTGGGGTCACGGAAGAAATTTTGGGGTCGGGGAGGAGAAATTTTGGGGTTCTGGGTGAGATTTTGGGGTCACTGAAGGGATTTTGGGGTCACGGAAAGGATTTTTGGGGTTCCTGGGAAATTTTGGGGTCACTGAGGGGATTGTGGGGTCCAGGTGAGGAAATTTGGGGTTCCTGGGGAAAATTTGGGGTCTGGGTGAGATTTTGGGGTCCCAAAAGGGAATTTTGGGATTTTTGGGGAGGTTTTGGGGTCCAGGTGAGAAAATTTGGGGGTCCTGGGCAGGGTTTGGGGTTGAGGTGAGAAAATTTGGGGTCACCAAAGGGATTTTTGGGGTGGTTTTGGGGTCTGGGAGGAGAAATTTGGGGTCCTGGGTGAGATTTTGGGGTCCCAGAAGGGGATTTGGGGTTCCCGGGCAGGGTTTGGGGTCGGGGAGGAGAAATTTGGGGGTCCCTGAGGGATTTTGGGGTCAGGGAGCTGATTTTGGGGTCCCTGAAAATGTTTTGGGGTCGGGGAGGAAATTTTGGGGTCCATGGGGAGGTTTTGGGGTCACAAAAGGAGATTTTGGGGTCCATAAAGGGAATTTCGGGGTCCCTGATGGGATTTTGGGGTCACAAAAGGAGATTTTGGGGATTCCTGTGGAGATTTTGGGGTCCCTGATGGGATTTTGGGGTCCATAAAGGGAATTTCGGGGTCCCTGAGGGGATTTTTGGCATCCCTGAGGAGATTTTGGGGTCCATAAAGGAAATTTTGGGGTCCATAAAAGGAATTTTGGGGTCCCAAAGGGAATTTCGGGGTCCACAAAGGGAATTTCGGGGTCCCTGATGGGTTTTGGGGTCCCAAAAGGGAATTTTGGGGTCCCTGAGGGA